>NW_027553652.1:0-34356 GCF_045843805.1 Urocitellus parryii
GAACTTGGAACTACATTATTGTGCCAAGTTTCAAAGAGCTAGCACAAACCGTGTTTGATTTAGAGTTCCAACTACATGTATCCATATAGGAGAAAACAGAGTGAAACCTAAACATGAAAACGGTTACTGCAAAGGAACGGTTTAACCTAGAAGAACGAAATTTGGTGAGCCAAGTGGGATTGGTGTACTGATCATTAAATAGAAGTATCATCAAGATTGGGTGAAAAAATGTTAGCTGAGATTTCAGGAAACTCGTGGTTTTTTGGAAGCTTGGCAACCCCTTTCAAAGAAAGGGATTCTCGTCAGTCTCTATTTGGGGCTACTTCAATAGCACACAAACCATAGCGATAGAACTTGGAACTACATTATTGTGCCAAGTTTCAAAGAGCTAGCACAAACCGTGTTTGATTTAGAGTTCCAACTACATGTATCCATATAGGAGAAAACAGAGTGAAACCTAAACATGAAAACGGTTACTGCAAAGGAACGGTTAAACCTAGAAGAACGAAATTTAGTGAGCCAAGTGAGATTCGTGTACTGATCACAACCTGCAAGTATCATAAAGATTGGGTGAAAAAATGTTTGCTGAGATTTCAGGAAACTCGTAGTTTTTTGGAAGCTTGGCAACCCCTTTCAATGAAAGGGATTCTCGTCAGTCTCTGCTTGGGGCTACTTCAATAGCACACAAACCATAGCGATAGAACTTGGAACTACATTAGTGTGCCACGTTTCAAAGAGCTAGTACAAACCGTGTTTGATTTAGAGTTCCAACTACATGTATCCATATAGGAGAAAACAGAGTGAAACCTAAAAATGAAAACGGTTACTGCAAAGGAACGGTTTAACCTAGAAGAACGAAATTTGGTGAGCCAAGTGGGATTCGTGTACTGATCATTAAATGGAAGTATCATCAAGATTGGGTGAAAAAATGTTTGCTGAGATTTCAGGAAACTCGTAGTTTTTTGGAAGCTTGGCAACCCTTTCAATGAAAGGGATTCTCGTCAGTCTCTGCTTGGGGCTACTTCTATAGCACACAAACCATAGCCATAGAACTTGGAACTACATTATTGTGCCAAGTTTCAAAGAGCTAGCACAAACCGTGTTTGATTTAGAGTTCCAACTACATGTATCCATATAGGAGAAAACAGAGTGAAACCTAAACATGAAAACGGTTACTGCAAAGGCACGGTTTAACTTAGAAGAACGAAATTTGGTGAGCCAAGTGGGATTCGTGTACTGATCATTAAATGGAAGTATCATCAAGATTGGGTGAGAAAGTGTTTGCTGATATTTCAGGAAACTCGTAGTTTTTTGGAAGCTTGGCAACCCCTTTCAATGAAAGGGATTCTCGTCAGTCTCTGCTTGGGGCTACTTCAATAGCACACAAACCATAGCGATAGAACTTGGAACTACATTATTGTGCCAAGTTTCAAAGAGCTAGCACAAACCGTGTTTGATTTAGAGTTCCAACTACATGTATCCATATAGGAGAAAACAGAGTGAAACCTAAACATGAAAACGGTTACTGCAAAGGAACGGTTTAACCTAGAAGAACGAAATTTGGTGTGCCAAGTGGGATTGGTGTACTGATCATTAAATGGAAGTATCATCAAGATTGGGTGAAAAAATGTTTGCTGAGATTTCAGGAAACTCGTAGTTTTTTGGAAGCTTGGCAACCCCTTTCAATGAAAGGGATTCTCGTCAGTCTCTGCTTGGGGCTACTTCAATAGCACACAAACCATAGCGATGGAACTTGGAACTATATTATTGTGCCAAGTTTCAAAGAGCTAGCACAAACCGTGTTTGATTTAGAGTTCCAACTACATGTATCTATATAGGAGAAAACAGAGTGAAACCTAAATATGAAAACGATTACTGCAAAGGAACGGTTTAACCTAGAAGAACGAAATTTGGTGAGCCAAGTGGGATTGGTGTACTGATCATTAAATGGAAGTATCATCAAGATTGGGTGAAAAAATGTCTGCTGAGATTTCAGGAAATTCGCAGTTTTTTGAAGCCTGGCAACCCCTTTCTATGAAAGGGATTCTCGTCAGTCTCTGCTTGGGGATACTTCAATGGCACACAAACCATAGCCATAGAACTTGGAACTACATTATTGTGCCAAGTTTCAAAGAGCTAGAACAAACCGTGTTTGATTTAGAGTTCCAACTACATGTATCCATATAGGAGAAAACAGAGTGAAACCTAAACATGAAAACGGTTACTGCAAAGGAACGGTTTAACTTAGAAGAACGAAATTTGGTGAGCCAAGGGGGATTGGTGTACTGATCATTAAATGGAAGTATCATAAAGATTGGGTGAAAAAATGTTTGCTGAGATTTCAGGAAACTCGTAGTTTTTTGGAAGCTTGGCAACCCCTTTCAATGAAAGGGATTCTCGTCAGTCTCTGCTTGGGGCTACTTCAATAGCACAAAAACCATAGTGATAGAACTTGGAACTACATTATTCTGCCAATTTTCAAAGAGCTAGCACAAACCGTGTTTGATTTAGAGTTCCAACTACATGTATCCATTTAGGAGAAAACAGAGTGAAACCTAAACATGAAAACGGTTACTGCAAAGGAACGGTTTAACCTAGAAGAACGAAATTTGGTTTGCCAAGTGGGATTGGTGTACTGATCATTAAATGGAAGTATCATCAAGATTGGGTGAAAAAATGTCTGCTGAGATTTCAGGAAACTCGCAGTTTTTTGAAACCTGGCAAGCCCTTTCTATGAAAGGGATTCTCGTCAGTCTCTGCTTGGGGCTACTTCAATAGCACACAAACCATAGCGATAGAACTTGGAACTACATTATTGTGCCAAGTTTCAAAGAGCTAGCACAAACCGTGTTTGATTTAGAGTTCCAACTACATGTATCCATATAGGAGAAAACAGAGTGAAACCTAAATATGAAAACGATTACTGCAAAGGAACGGTTTAACCTAGAAGAACGAAATTTGGTGACCAAAGTGGGATTCGTGTACTGATCATTAAATGGAAGTATTATCAAGATTGGGTGAAAAAATGTTAGCTGAGATTTCAGGAAACTCGTAGTTTTTTGGAAGCTTGATAACCCCTTTCAATGAGAGGGATTCTCGTCAGTCTCTGCTTGGGGATACTTCAATAGCACACAAACCATAGCCATAGAACTTGGAACTACATTATTGTGCCAAGTTTCAAAGAGCTAGAACAAACCGTGTTTGATTTAGAGTTCCAACTACATGTATCCATATAGGAGAAAACAGAGTGAAACCTAAACATGAAAACGGTTACTGCAAAGGAACGGTTTAACTTAGAAGAACGAAGTTTGGTGAGCCAAGTGGGATTGGTGTACTGATCATTAAATGGAAGTATCATCAAGATTGGGTGAAAAAATGTTTGCTGAGATTTCAGGAAACTCGCAGTTTTTTGGAAGCTTGGCAACCCCTTTCAATGAAAGGGATTCTCGTCAGTCTCTGCTTGGGGCTACTTCAATAGCACACAAACCATAGCGATAGAACTTGGAACTACATTATTGTGCCTAGTTTCAAAGAGCTAGCACAAACCGTGTTTGATTTAGAGTTCCAACTACATGTATCCATATAGGAGAAAACAGAGTGAAACCTAAACATGAAAACGGTTACTGCAAAGGAACGGCTTAACCTAGAAGAACGAAATTTGGTGTGCCAAGTGGGATTGGTGTACTGATCATTAAATGGAAGTATCTTCAAGATTGGGTGAAAAAATGTCTGCTGAGATTTCAGGAAACTCGCAGTTTTTTGAAGCATGGCAACCCCTTTCTATGAAAGGGATTCTCGTCAGTCTCTGCTTGGGGCTACTTCAATAGCACACAAACCATAGCGATAGAACTTGGAACTACATTATTGTGCCAAGTTTCAAAGAGCTAGCACAAACCGTGTTTGATTTAGAGTTCCAACTACATGTATCCATATAGGAGAAAACAGAGTGAAACCTAAACATGAAAACGGTTACTGCAAAGGAACGGTTAAACCTAGAAGAACGAAATTTAGTGAGCCAAGTGAGATTCGTGTACTGATCACAACCTGCAAGTATCTTAAAGATTGGGTGAAAAAATGTTTGCTGAGATTTCAAGAAACTCGTAGTTTTTTGGAAGCTTGGCAACCCCTTTCAATGAAAGGGATTCTCGTCAGTCTCTGCTTGGGGCTACTTCAATAGCACACAAACTATAGCGATAGAACTTGGAACTACATTATTGTGCCAAGTTTCAAAGAGCTAGCACAAACCGTGTTTGATTTAGAGTTCCAAATACATGTATCCATATAGGAGAAAACAGAGTGAAACCTAAACATGAAAACGGTTACTGCAAACGAACGGTTTAACCTAGAAGAACGAAATTTGGTGTGCCAAGTGGGATTGGTGTACTGATCATTAAATGGAAGTATCATCAAGATTGGGTGAAAAAATGTTAGCTGAGATTTCAGGAAACTCGTAGTTTTTTGGAAGCTTGGCAACCACTTTCAATGAAAGGGATTCTCGTCAGTCTCTGCTTGGGGCTACTTCAATAGCACACAAACCATAGCGATAGAACTTGGAACTACATTATTGTGCCAAGTTTCAAAGAGCTAGCACAAACCGTGTTTGATTTAGAGTTCCAACTACATGTATCCATATAGGAGAAAACAGAGTGAAACCTAAACATGAAAACGGTTACTGCAAAGGAACGGTTAAACCTAGAAGAACGAAATTTAGTGAGCCAAGTGAGATTCGTGTGCTGATCACAACCTGCAAGTATCATAAAGATTGGGTGAAAAAATGTTTGCTGAGATTTCAGGAAACTCGTAGTTTTTTGGAATCTTGGCAACCCTTTTCAATGAAAGGGATTCTCGTCAGTCTCTGCTTGGGGCTACTTCAATAGCACACAAACCATAGCGATAGAACTTGGAACTACATTATTGGGCCAAGTTTCAAAGAGCTAGCACAAACCGTGTTTGATTTAGAGTTCCAACTACATGTATCCAAATAGGAGAAAACAGAGTGAAACCTAAACATGAAAATGGTTACTACAAAGGAACGGTTTAACCTAGAAGAACGAAATTTGGTGAGCCAAGGTGGATTGGTGTACTGATCATTAAATGGAAGTATCATCAAGATTGGGTCAAAAAATGTTAGCTGAGATTTCAGGAAACTCGTAGTTTTTTGGAAGCTTGGCAACCCCTTTCAATGAAAGGGATTCTCGTCAGTCTCTGCTTGGGGCTACTTCAATAGCACACAAACAATAGCGATAGAACTTGGAACTACATTATTGTGCCAAGTTTCAAAGAGCTAGCACAAACCGTGTTTGATTTAGAGTTCCAACTACATGTATCCATATAGGAGAAAACAGAGTGAAACCTAAACATGAAAACGGTTACTGCAAAGGAACGGTTTAACCTAGACGAACGAAATTTGGTGAGCCAAGTGGGATTCGTGTACTGATCAGTACCTGCAAGTATCATCAAGATTGGGGAAAAAATGTTTGCTGAGATTTCAGGAAACTCGCAGTTTTTGGAAGCTTGGCAACCCCTTTCAATGAAAGGGATTCTCGTCAGTCTCTGCTTGGGGCTACTTCAATAGCACACAAACCATAGTGATAGAACTTGGAACTACATTATTGTGCCAAGTTTCAAAGAGCTATCACAAACCGTGTTTGATTTAGAGTTCCAACTACATGTATCTATATAGGAGAAAACAGAGTGAAACCTAAACATGAAAACGGTTACTGCAAAGGAACGGTTTAACCTAGAAGAACGAAATTTGGTGAGCCAAGTGGGATTCGTGTACTGATCACTACCTGCAAGTATCATCAAGACTGGTTGAAAAAATGTTTGCTGAGATTTCAGGAAACTCGCAGTTTTTTGGAAGCCTCCAACCCCTTTCAATGAAATTGATTCTCGTCAGTCCCTGCTTGGGGCTACTTCAATAGCACACAAACCATAGCCATAGAACTTGGAACTACATTATTGTGCCAAGTTTCAAAGAGCTAGCAAAAACCGTGTTTGATTTAGAGTTCCAACTACATGTATCTATATAGGAGAAAACAGAGTGAAACCTAAACATGAAAACGGTTACTGCAAAGGAACGGTTTAACCTAGAAGAACGAAATTTGGTGAGCCAAGTGGGATTGGTGTACTGATCTTTAAATAGAAGTATCATCAAGATTGGGTGAAAAAATGTTTGCTGAGATTTCAGGAAACTCGTAGATTTTTGGAAGCTTGGCAACGCCTTTCAATGAAAGGGATTCTCGTCAGTCTCTGCTTGGGGCTACTTCAATAGCACACAAACCATAGCGATAGAACTTGGAACTACATTATTGTGTCAAGTTTCAAAGAGCTAGCACAAACCGTGTTTGATTTAGAGTTCCAACTACATGTATCCATATAGGAGAAAACAGAGTGAAACCTAAACATGAAAACGGTTACTGCAAAGGAACGGTTTAACCTAGAAGAACGAAATTTGGTGAGCCAAGTGGGATTGGTGTACTGATCATTAAATGGAAGTATCATCAAGACTGGGTGAAAAAATGTTTGCTGAGATTTCAGGAAACTCGCAGTTTTTTGGAAGCCTGGCAACCCCATTCTATGAAAGGGATTCTCTTCAGTCTCTGCTTGGGGCTACTTCAATAGCACACAAACCTTAGCGATTGAACTTGGAACTACATTATTGTGCCAAGTTTCAAAGAGCTAGCACAAACCGTGTTTGATTTAGAGTTCCAACTACATGTATCCATATAGGAGAAAACAGAGTGAAACCTAAACATGAAAACGGTTACTGCAAAGGAACGGTTTAACCTAGAAGAACGAAATTTGGTGAGCCAAGTGGGATTGGTGTACTGATTATTAAATAGAAGTATCATCAAGATTGGGTGAAAAAATGTTTGCTGAGATTTCAGGAAACTCGTAGTTTTTTGGAAGCTTGGCAACCCCTTTCAATGAAAGGGATTCTCGTCAGTCTCTGCTTGGGGCTACTTCAATAGCACACAAACCATAGCGATAGAACTTGGAACTACATTATTGTGCCAAGTTTCAAAGAGCTAGCACAAACCGTGTTTGATTTGGAGTTCCAACTACATGTATCCATATAGGAGAAAACAGAGTGAAACCTAAACATGAATACGGTTACTGCAAAGGAACGGTTTAACCTAGAAGAACGAAATTTGGTGAGCCAAGTGGGATTCGTGTACTGATCACTACCTGCAAGTATCATCAAGATTGGGTGAAAAAATGTTTGCTGAGATTTCAGGAAACTCGTAGTTTTTTGGAAGCTTGGCAACCCCTTTCAATGAAAGGGATTCTCGTCAGTCTCTGCTTGGGGCTACTTCAATAGCACACAAACCATAGCGATAGAACTTGGAACTACATTATTTTGCCAAGTTTCAAAGAGCTAGCACAAACCGTGTTTGATTTAGAGTTCCAACTACATGTATCTATATAGGAGAAAACAGAGTGAAACCTAAATATGAAAACGATTACTGCAAAGGAACGGTTTAAACTAGAAGAACGAAATTTGGTGAGCCAAGTGGGATTGGTGTACTGATCATTAAATGGAAGTATCATCAAGATTGGGTGAAAAAATGTTTGCTGAGATTTCAGGAAACTCGCAGTTTTTTGGAAGCCTGGCAACCCCATTCAATGAAAGGGATTCTCGTCAGTCTCTGCTTGGGCCTACTTCAATAGCACACAAACCTTAGCGATAGATCTTGGAACTACATTATTGTGCCAAGTTTCAAAGAGCTAGCACAAACCGTGTTTGAGTTAGAGTTCCAACTACATGTATCCATATAGGAGAAAACAGAGTGAAACCTAAACATGAAAACGGTTACTGGAAACGAACGGTTTAACATAGAAAAACGAAATTTTGTGAGCCAAGTGGGATTGGTGTACTGATCATTAAATGGAAGTATCATCAAGATTGGGTGAAAAAATATTTGCTGAGATTTCTGTAAACTCGTAGTTTTTTGGAAGCTTGGCAACCCCTTTCAATGAAAGGGATTCTCGTCAGTCTCTGCTTGGGGCTACTTCAATAGCACACAAACCCTAGCTATAGAACTTGAAACTACATTATTGTGCCAAGTTTCAAAGAGCTAGCACAAACCGTGTTTGATTTAGAGTTCCAACTACATGTATCCATATAGGAGAAAACAGAGTGAAACCTAAACATGAAAACGGTTACTGCAAAGGAACGATTTAACCTAGAAGAACAAAATTTGGTGAGCCAAGTGGGATTCGTATACTGATCACTACCTGCAAGTATCATCAAGATTGGGTGAAAAAATGTTTGCTGATATTTCAGGAAACTCGCAGTTTTTTGGAAGCTTGGCAACCCCTGTCAATGAAAGGGATTCTCGTCAGTCTCTGCTTGGGGCTACTTCAATAGCACACAAACCATAGTGATAGAACTTGGAACTACATTAGTGTGCCACGTTTCAAAGAGCTAGTACAAACCGTGTTTGATTTAGAGTTCCAACTACATGTATCCATATAGGAGAAAACAGAGTGAAACCTAAACATGAAAACGGTTACTGCAAAGGAACGGTTAAACCTAGAAGAACGAAATTTAGTGAGCCAAGTGAGATTCGTGTACTGATCACAACCTGCAAGTATCTTAAAGATTGGGTGAAAAAATGTTTGCTGAGATTTCAAGAAACTCGTAGTTTTTTGGAAGCTTGGCAACCCCTTTCAATGAAAGGGATTCTCGTCAGTCTCTGCTTGGGGCTACTTCAATAGCACACAAACTATAGCGATAGAACTTGGAACTACATTATTGTGCCAAGTTTCAAAGAGCTAGCACAAACCGTGTTTGATTTAGAGTTCCAACTACATGTATCCATATAGGAGAAAACAGAGTGAAACCTAAACATGAAAACGGTTACTGCAAACGAACGGTTTAACCTAGAAGAACGAAATTTGGTGTGCCAAGTGGGATTGGTGTACTGATCATTAAATGGAAGTATCATCAAGATTGGGGTGAAAAAATGTTAGCTGAGATTTCAGGAAACTCGTAGTTTTTTGGAAGCTTGGCAACCCCTTTCAATGAAAGGGATTCTCGTCAGTCTCTGCTTGGGGCTACTTCAATAGCACACAAACCATAGCGATAGAACTTGGAACTACATTATTGTGCCAAGTTTCAAAGAGCTAGCACAAACCGTGTTTGATTTAGAGTTCCAACTACATGTATCCATATAGGAGAAAACAGAGTGAAACCTAAACATGAAAACGGTTACTGCAAAGGAACGGTTAAACCTAGAAGAACGAAATTTAGTGAGCCAAGTGAGATTCGTGTGCTGATCACAACCTGCAAGTATCATAAAGATTGGGTGAAAAAATGTTTGCTGAGATTTCAGGAAACTCGTAGTTTTTTGGAAGCTTGGCAACCCCTTTCAATGAAAGGGATTCTCGTCAGTCTCTGCTTGGGGCTACTTCAATAGCACACAAACCATAGCGATAGAACTTGGAACTACATTAGTGTGCCACGTTTCAAAGAGCTAGCACAAACCGTGTTTGATTTAGAGTTCCAACTACATGTATCCAAATAGGAGAAAACAGAGTGAAACCTAAACATGAAAATGGTTACTACAAAGGAACGGTTTAACCTAGAAGAACGAAATTTGGTGAGCCAAGGTGGATTGGTGTACTGATCATTAAATGGAAGTATCATCAAGATTGGGTCAAAAAATGTTAGCTGAGATTTCAGGAAACTCGTAGTTTTTTGGAAGCTTGGCAACCCCTTTCAATGAAAGGGATTCTCGTCAGTCTCTGCTTGGGGCTACTTCAATAGCACACAAACAATAGCGATAGAACTTGGAACTACATTATTGTGCCAAGTTTCAAAGAGCTAGCACAAACCGTGTTTGATTTAGAGTTCCAACTACATGTATCCATATAGGAGAAAACAGAGTGAAACCTAAACATGAAAACGGTTACTGCAAAGGAACGGTTTAACCTAGAAGAACGAAATTTGGTGAGCCAAGTGGGATTCGTGTACTGATCAGTACCTGCAAGTATCATCAAGATTGGGGGAAAAAATGTTTGCTGAGATTTCAGGAAACTCGCAGTTTTTTGGAAGCTTGGCAACCCCTTTCAATGAAAGGGATTCTCGTCAGTCTCTGCTTGGGGCTACTTCAATAGCACACAAACCATAGTGATAGAACTTGGAACTACATTATTGTGCCAAGTTTCAAAGAGCTATCACAAACCGTGTTTGATTTAGAGTTCCAACTACATGTATCTATATAGGAGAAAACAGAGTGAAACCTAAACATGAAAACGGTTACTGCAAAGGAACGGTTTAACCTAGAAGAACGAAATTTGGTGAGCCAAGTGGGATTCGTGTACTGATCACTACCTGCAAGTATCATCAAGACTGGTTGAAAAAATGTTTGCTGAGATTTCAGGAAACTCGCAGTTTTTTGGAAGCCTCCAACCCCTTTCAATGAAATTGATTCTCGTCAGTCTCTGCTTGGGGCTACTTCAATAGCACACAAACCATAGCCATAGAACTTGGAACTACATTATTGTGCCAAGTTTCAAAGAGCTAGCAAAAACCGTGTTTGATTTAGAGTTCCAACTACATGTATCTATATAGGAGAAAACAGAGTGAAACCTAAACATGAAAACGGTTACTGCAAAGGAACGGTTTAACCTAGAAGAACGAAATTTGGTGAGCCAAGTGGGATTGGTGTACTGATCTTTAAATAGAAGTATCATCAAGATTGGGTGAAAAAATGTTTGCTGAGATTTCAGGAAACTCGTAGATTTTTGGAAGCTTGGCAACGCCTTTCAATGAAAGGGATTCTCGTCAGTCTCTGCTTGGGGCTACTTCAATAGCACACAAACCATAGCGATAGAACTTGGAACTACATTATTGTGTCAAGTTTCAAAGAGCTAGCACAAACCGTGTTTGATTTAGAGTTCCAACTACATGTATCCATATAGGAGAAAACAGAGTGAAACCTAAACATGAAAACGGTTACTGCAAAGGAACGGTTTTAACCTAGAAGAACGAAATTTGGTGAGCCAAGTGGGATTGGTGTACTGATCATTAAATGGAAGTATCATCAAGACTGGGTGAAAAAATGTTTGCTGAGATTTCAGGAAACTCGCAGTTTTTTGGAAGCCTGGCAACCCCATTCTATGAAAGGGATTCTCTTCAGTCTCTGCTTGGGGCTACTTCAATAGCACACAAACCTTAGCGATAGAACTTGGAACTACATTATTGTGCCAAGTTTCAAAGAGCTAGCACAAACCGTGTTTGATTTAGAGTTCCAACTACATGTATCCATATAGGAGAAAACAGAGTGAAACCTAAACATGAAAACGGTTACTGCAAAGGAACGGTTTAACCTAGAAGAACGAAATTTGGTGAGCCAAGTGGGATTGGTGTACTGATTATTAAATAGAAGTATCATCAAGATTGGGTGAAAAAATGTTTGCTGAGATTTCAGGAAACTCGTAGTTTTTTGGAAGCTTGGCAACCCCTTTCAATGAAAGGGATTCTCGTCAGTCTCTGCTTGGGGCTACTTCAATAGCACACAAACCATAGCGATAGAACTTGGAACTACATTATTGTGCCAAGTTTCAAAGAGCTAGCACAAACCGTGTTTGATTTGGAGTTCCAACTACATGTATCCATATAGGAGAAAACAGAGTGAAACCTAAACATGAATACGGTTACTGCAAAGGAACGGTTTAACCTAGAAGAACGAAATTTGGTGAGCCAAGTGGGATTCGTGTACTGATCACTACCTGCAAGTATCATCAAGATTGGGTGAAAAAATGTTTGCTGAGATTTCAGGAAACTCGTAGTTTTTTGGAAGCTTGGCAACCCCTTTCAATGAAAGGGATTCTCGTCAGTCTCTGCTTGGGGCTACTTCAATAGCACACAAACCATAGCGATAGAACTTGGAACTACATTATTTTGCCAAGTTTCAAAGAGCTAGCACAAACCGTGTTTGATTTAGAGTTCCAACTACATGTATCTATATAGGAGAAAACAGAGTGAAACCTAAATATGAAAACGATTACTGCAAAGGAACGGTTTAAACTAGAAGAACGAAATTTGGTGAGCCAAGTGGGATTGGTGTACTGATCATTAAATGGAAGTATCATCAAGATTGGGTGAAAAAATGTTTGCTGAGATTTCAGGAAACTCGCAGTTTTTTGGAAGCCTGGCAACCCCATTCAATGAAAGGGATTCTCGTCAGTCTCTGCTTGGGCCTACTTCAATAGCACACAAACCTTAGCGATAGATCTTGGAACTACATTATTGTGCCAAGTTTCAAAGAGCTAGCACAAACCGTGTTTGAGTTAGAGTTCCAACTACATGTATCCATATAGGAGAAAACAGAGTGAAACCTAAACATGAAAACGGTTACTGGAAACGAACGGTTTAACATAGAAAAACGAAATTTTGTGAGCCAAGTGGGATTGGTGTACTGATCATTAAATGGAAGTATCATCAAGATTGGGTGAAAAAATATTTGCTGAGATTTCAGGAAACTCGTAGTTTTTTGGAAGCTTGGCAACCCCTTTCAATGAAAGGGAT
This sequence comes from Urocitellus parryii, assembly GCF_045843805.1. NCBI lineage: Eukaryota > Metazoa > Chordata > Mammalia > Rodentia > Sciuridae > Urocitellus > Urocitellus parryii. Next base: position 12,542 of record NW_027553652.1, read on the forward strand.
TCTCGTCAGTCTCTGCTTGGGGCTACTTCAATAGCACACAAACCCTAGCGATAGAAATTGAAACTACATTATTGTGCCAAGTTTCAAAGAGCTAGCACAAACCGTGTTTGATTTAGAGTTCCAACTACATGTATCCATATAGGAGAAAACAGAGTGAAACCTAAACATGAAAACGGTTACTGCAAAGGAACGATTTAACCTAGAAGAACAAAATTTGGTGAGCCAAGTGGGATTCGTATACTGATCACTACCTGCAAGTATCATCAAGATTGGGTGAAAAAATGTTTGCTGATATTTCAGGAAACTCGCAGTTTTTTGGAAGCTTGGCAACCCCTTTCAATGAAAGGGATTCTCGTCAGTCTCTGCTTGGGGCTACTTCAATAGCACACAAACCATAGTGATAGAACTTGGAACTACATTAGTGTGCCACGTTTCAAAGAGCTAGTACAAACCGTGTTTGATTTAGAGTTCCAACTACATGTATCCATATAGGAGAAAACTGAGTGAAACCTAAAAATGAAAACGGTTACTGCAAAGGAACGGTTTAACCTAGAAGAACGAAATTTGGTGAGCCAAGTGGGATTCGTGTACTGATCATTAAATGGAAGTATCATCAAGATTGGGTGAAAAAATGTTTGCTGAGATTTCAGGAAACTCGTAGTTTTTTGGAAGCTTGGCAACCCTTTCAATGAAAGGGATTCTCGTCAGTCTCTGCTTGGGGCTACTTCTATAGCACACAAACCATAGCCATAGAACTTGGAACTACATTATTGTGCCAAGTTTCAAAGAGCTAGCACAAACCGTGTTTGATTTAGAGTTCCAACTACATGTATCCATATAGGAGAAAACAGAGTGAAACCTAAACATGAAAACGGTTACTGCAAAGGAACGGTTTAACTTAGAAGAACGAAATTTGGTGAGCCAAGTGGGATTCGTGTACTGATCATTAAATGGAAGTATCATCAAGATTGGGTGAGAAAGTGTTTGCTGATATTTCAGGAAACTCGTAGTTTTTTGGAAGCTTGGCAACCCCTTTCAATGAAAGGGATTCTCGTCAGTCTCTGCTTGGGGCTACTTCAATAGCACACAAACCATAGCGATGGAACTTGGAACTATATTATTGTGCCAAGTTTCAAAGAGCTAGCACAAACCGTGTTTGATTTAGAGTTCCAACTACATGTATCCATATAGGAGAAAACAGGGTGAAACCTAAATATGAAAACGATTACTGCAAAGGAACGGTTTAACCTAGAAGAACGAAATTTGGTGAGCCAAGTGGGATTGGTGTACTGATCATTAAATGGAAGTATCATCAAGATTGGGTGAAAAAATGTTAGCTCAGATTTCAGGAAATTCGCAGTTTTTTGAAGCCTGGCAACCCCTTTCTATGAAAGGGATTCTCGTCAGTCTCTGCTTGGGGCTTCTTCAATAGCACACAAAGCATAGCGATAGAACTTGGAACTACATTATTGTGCCAAGTTTCAAAGAGCTAGCACAAACCGTGTTTGATTTAGAGTTCCAACTACATGTATCCATATAGGAGAAAACAGAGTGAAACCTAAACATGAAAACGGTTACTGCAAAGGAACGGTTTAACCTAGAATAACGAAATTAGGTGAGCCAAGTGGGATTGGTGTAATGATCATTAAATAGAAGTATCATCAAGATTGGGTGAAAAAAATGTTTGCTGATATTTCAGGAAACTCGTAGTTTTTTGGAAGCTTGGCAACCCCTTTCAATGAAAGGGAATCTCGTCAGTCTCTGCTTGGGGCTACTTCAATAGCACACAAACCCTAGCGATAGAACTTGAAACTACATTATTGTGCCAAGTTTCACAGAGCTATCACAAACCGTGTTTGATTTAGAGTTCCAACTACATGTATCCATATAGGAGAAAAGAGAGTGAAACCTAAATATGAAAACAATTACTGCAAAGGAACTGTTTAACCTAGAAGAACGAAATTTGGTGAGCCAAGTGGGATGGGTGTACTGATCATTAAATGGAAGTATCATCAAGATTGGGTGAAAAAATGTTAGCTGAGATTTCAGGAAACTCGTAGTTTTTTGGAAGCTTGATAACCCCTTTCAATGAAAGGGATTCTCGTCAGTCTCTTCTTGGGGCTACTTCAATAGCACACAAACCATAGCGACAGAACTTGGAAATACATTAGTGTGCCAAGTTTCAAAGAGCTAGCACAAACCGTGTTTGATTTAGAGTTCCAACTACATGTATCCATATAGGAGAAAACAGAGTGAAACCTAAACATGAAAACGGTTACTGCAAAGGAACGGTTAAACCTAGAAGAACGAAATTTAGTGAGCCAAGTGAGATTCATGTACTGATCACAACCTGCAAGTATCATAAAGATTGGGTGAAAAAATGTTTGCTGAGATTTCAGGAAACTCGTAGTTTTTTGGAAGCTTGGCAACCCCTTTCAATGAAAGGGATTCTCGTCAGTCTCTGCTTGGGGCTACTTCAATAGCACACAAACTATAGCGATAGAACTTGGAACTACATTATTGTGCCAAGTTTCAAAGAGCTAGCACAAACCGTGTTTGATTTAGAGTTCCAACTACATGTATCCATATAGGAGAAAACAGAGTGAAACCTAAACATGAAAACGGTTACTGCAAAGGAACGGTTTAACCTAGAAGAACGAAATTTGGTGTGCCAAGTGGGATTGGTGTACTGATCATTAAATGGAAGTATCATCAAGATTGGGTGAAAAAATGTTAGCTGAGATTTCAGGAAACTCGTAGTTTTTTGGGCGCTTGGCAACCACTTTCAATGAAAGGGATTCTCGTCAGTCTCTGCTTGGGGCTACTTCAATAGCACACAAACCATAGCGATAGAACTTGGAACTACATTATTGTGCCAAGTTTCAAAGAGCTAGCACAAACCGTGTTTGATTTAGAGTTCCAACTACATGTATCCATATAGGAGAAAACAGAGTGAAACCTAAACATGAAAACGGTTACTGCAAAGGAACGGTTAAACCTAGAAGAACGAAATTTAGTGAGCCAAGTGAGATTCGTGTGCTGATCACAACCTGCAAGTATCATAAAGATTGGGTGAAAAAATGTTTGCTGAGATTTCAGGAAACTCGTAGTTTTTTGGAAGCTTGGCAACCCCTTTCAATGAAAGGGATTCTCGTCAGTCTCTGCTTGGGGCTACTTCAATAGCACACAAACCATAGCGACAGAACTTGGAACTACATTATTGTGTCAAGTTTCAAAGAGCTAGCACAAACCGTGTTTGATTTAGAGTTCCAACTACATGTATCCAAATAGGAGAAAACAGAGTGAAACCTACACATGAAAATGGTTACTACAAAGGAACGGTTTAACCTAGAAGAACGAAATTTGGTGAGCCAAGGTGGATTGGTGTACTGATCATTAAATGGAAGTATCATCAAGATTGGGTCAAAAAATGTTAGCTGAGATTTCAGGAAACTTGTAGTTTTTTGGAAGCTTGGCAACCCCTTTCAATGAAAGGGATTCTCGTCAGTCTCTGCTTGGGGCTACTTCAATAGCACACAAACAATAGCGATAGAACTTGGAACTACATTATTGTGCCAAGTTTCAAAGAGCTAGCACAAACCGTGTTTGATTTAGAGTTCCAACTACATGTATCCATATAGGAGAAAACAGAGTGAAACCTAAACATGAAAACGGTTACTGCAAAGGAACGGTTTAACCTAGAAGAACGAAATTTGGTGAGCCAAGTGGGATTCGTGTACTGATCACTACCTGCAAGTATCATCAAGATTGGGTGAAAAAATGTTTGCTGAGATTTCAGGAAACTCGCAGTTTTTTGGAAGCTTGGCCACCCCTTTCAATGAAAGGGATTTTCGTCAGTCTCTGCTTGGGGCTACTTCAATAGCACACAAACCATAGCGATAGAACTTGGAACTACATTATTGTGCCAAGTTTCAAAGAGCTAGCACAAACCGTGTTTGATTTAGAGTTCCAACTACATGTATCCATATAGGAGAAAACAGAGTGAAACCTAAACATGAAAACGGTTACTGCAAAGGAACGGTTTAACCTAGAAGAACGAAATTTGGTGAGCCAAGTGGGATTGGTGTACTGATCATTAAATTGAAGTATCATCAAGATTGGGTGAAAAAATGCTTGCTGAGATTTCAGGAAACTCGCAGTTTTTTGGAAGCTTGGCAACCCCTTTCAATGAAAGGGATTCTCGTCAGTCTCTGCTTGGGGCTACTTCAATAGCACACAAACCATAGTGATAGAACTTGGAACTACATTATTGTGCCAAGTTTCAAAGAGCTATCACAAACCGTGTTTGATTTAGAGTTCCAACTACATGTATCTATATAGGAGAAAACAGAGTGAAACCTAAACATGAAAACGGTTACTGCAAAGGAACGGTTTAACCTAGAAGAACGAAATTTGGTGAGCCAAGTGGGATTCGTGTACTGATCACTACCTGCAAGTATCATCAAGACTGGTTGATAAAATGTTTGCTGAGATTTCAGGAAACTCGCAGTTTTTTGGAAGCCTCCAACCCCTTTCAATGAAATTGATTCTCGTCAGTCTCTGCTTGGGGCTACTTCAATAGCACACAAACCATAGCGATAGAACTTGGAACAACATTATTGTGCCAAGTTTCAAAGAGCTAGCACAAACCGTGTTTGATTTAGAGTTCCAACTACATGTATCTATATAGGAGAAAACAGAGTGAAACCTAAACATGAAAACGGTTACTGCAAAGGAACGGTTTAACCTAGAAGAACGAAATTTGGTGAGCCAAGTGGGATTGGTGTACTGATCTTTAAATAGAAGTATCATCAAGATTGGGTGAAAAAATGTTTGCTGAGATTTCAGGAAACTCGTAGATTTTTGGAAGCTTGGCAACGCCTTTCAATGAAAGGGATTCTCGTCAGTCTCTGCTTGGGGCTACTTCAATAGCACACAAACCATAGCGATAGAACTTGGAACTACATTATTGTGTCAAGTTTCAAAGAGCTAGCACAAACCGTGTTTGATTTAGAGTTCCAACTACATGTATCCATATAGGAGAAAACAGAGTGAAACCTAAACATGAAAACGGTTACTGCAAAGGAACGGTTTAACCTAGAAGAACGAAATTTGGTGAGCCAAGTGGGATTGGTGTACTGATCATTAAATGGAAGTATCATCAAGACTGGGTGAAAAAATGTTTGCTGAGATTTCAGGAAACTCGCAGTTTTTTTGGAAGCCTGGCAACCCCATTCTATGAAAGGGATTCTCTTCAGTCTCTGCTTGGGGCTACTTCAATAGCACACAAACCTTAGCGATAGAACTTGGAACTACATTATTGTGCCAAGTTTCAAAGAGCTAGCACAAACCGTGTTTGATTTGGAGTTCCAACTACATGTATCCATATAGGAGAAAACAGAGTGAAACCTAAACATGAATACGGTTACTGCAAAGGAACGGTTTAACCTAGAAGAACGAAATTTGGTGAGCCAAGTGGGATTCGTGTACTGATCACTACCTGCAAGTATCATCAAGATTGGGTGAAAAAATTTTGCTGAGATTTCAGGAAACTCGTAGTTTTTTGGAAGCTTGGCAACCCCTTTCAATGAAAGGGATTCTCGTCAGTCTCTGCTTGGGGCTACTTCAATAGCACACAAACCGTAGCGATAGAACTTGGAACTACATTATTGTGTCAAGTTTCAAAGAGCTAGCACAAACCGTGTTTGATTTAGAGTTCCAACTACATGTATCCAAATAGGAGAAAACAGAGTGAAACCTAAACATGAAAATGGTTACTACAAAGGAACGGTTTAACCTAGAAGAACGAAATTTGGTGAGCCAAGGTGGATTGGTGTACTGATCATTAAATGGAAGTATCATCAAGATTGGGTCAAAAAATGTTAGCTGAGATTTCAGGAAACTCGTAGTTTTTTGGAAGCTTGGCAACCCCTTTCAATGAAAGGGATTCTCGTCAGTCTCTGCTTGGGGCTACTTCAATAGCACACAAACAATAGCGATAGAACTTGGAACTACATTATTGTGCCAAGTTTCAAAGAGCTAGCACAAACCGTGTTTGATTTAGAGTTCCAACTACATGTATCCATATAGGAGAAAACAGAGTGAAACCTAAACATGAAAACGGTTACTGCAAAGGAACGGTTTAACCTAGAAGAACGAAATTTGGTGAGCCAAGTGGGATTCGTGTACTGATCAGTACCTGCAAGTATCATCAAGATTGGGGGAAAAAATGTTTGCTGAGATTTCAGGAAACTCGCAGTTTTTTGGAAGCTTGGCAACCCCTTTCAATGAAAGGGATTCTCGTCAGTCTCTGCTTGGGGCTACTTCAATAGCACACAAACCATAGTGATAGAACTTGGAACTACATTATTGTGCCAAGTTTCAAAGAGCTATCACAAACCGTGTTTGATTTAGAGTTCCAACTACATGTATCTATATAGGAGAAAACAGAGTGAAACCTAAACATGAAAACGGTTACTGCAAAGGAACGGTTTAACCTAGAAGAACGAAATTTGGTGAGCCAAGTGGGATTCGTGTACTGATCACTACCTGCAAGTATCATCAAGACTGGTTGAAAAAATGTTTGCTGAGATTTCAGGAAACTCGCAGTTTTTTGGAAGCCTCCAACCCCTTTCAATGAAATTGATTCTCGTCAGTCTCTGCTTGGGGCTACTTCAATAGCACACAAACCATAGCCATAGAACTTGGAACTACATTATTGTGCCAAGTTTCAAAGAGCTAGCAAAACCGTGTTTGATTTAGAGTTCCAACTACATGTATCTATATAGGAGAAAACAGAGTGAAACCTAAACATGAAAACGGTTACTGCAAAGGAACGGTTTAACCTAGAAGAACGAAATTTGGTGAGCCAAGTGGGATTGGTGTACTGATCTTTAAATAGAAGTATCATCAAGATTGGGTGAAAAAATGTTTGCTGAGATTTCAGGAAACTCGTAGATTTTTGGAAGCTTGGCAACGCCTTTCAATGAAAGGGATTCTCGTCAGTCTCTGCTTGGGGCTACTTCAATAGCACACAAACCATAGCGATAGAACTTGGAACTACATTATTGTGTCAAGTTTCAAAGAGCTAGCACAAACCGTGTTTGATTTAGAGTTCCAACTACATGTATCCATATAGGAGAAAACAGAGTGAAACCTAAACATGAAAACGGTTACTGCAAAGGAACGGTTTAACCTAGAAGAACGAAATTTGGTGAGCCAAGTGGGATTGGTGTACTGATCATTAAATGGAAGTATCATCAAGACTGGGTGAAAAAATGTTTGCTGAGATTTCAGGAAACTCGCAGTTTTTTGGAAGCCTGGCAACCCCATTCTATGAAAGGGATTCTCTTCAGTCTCTGCTTGGGGCTACTTCAATAGCACACAAACCTTAGCGATAGAACTTGGAACTACATTATTGTGCCAAGTTTCAAAGAGCTAGCACAAACCGTGTTTGATTTAGAGTTCCAACTACATGTATCCATATAGGAGAAAACAGAGTGAAACCTAAACATGAAAACGGTTACTGCAAAGGAACGGTTTAACCTAGAAGAACGAAATTTGGTGAGCCAAGTGGGATTGGTGTACTGATTATTAAATAGAAGTATCATCAAGATTGGGTGAAAAAATGTTTGCTGAGATTTCAGGAAACTCGTAGTTTTTTGGAAGCTTGGCAACCCCTTTCAATGAAAGGGATTCTCGTCAGTCTCTGCTTGGGGCTACTTCAATAGCACACAAACCATAGCGATAGAACTTGGAACTACATTATTGTGCCAAGTTTCAAAGAGCTAGCACAAACCGTGTTTGATTTGGAGTTCCAACTACATGTATCCATATAGGAGAAAACAGAGTGAAACCTAAACATGAATACGGTTACTGCAAAGGAACGGTTTAACCTAGAAGAACGAAATTTGGTGAGCCAAGTGGGATTCGTGTACTGATCACTACCTGCAAGTATCATCAAGATTGGGTGAAAAAATGTTTGCTGAGATTTCAGGAAACTCGTAGTTTTTTGGAAGCTTGGCAACCCCTTTCAATGAAAGGGATTCTCGTCAGTCTCTGCTTGGGGCTACTTCAATAGCACACAAACCATAGCGATAGAACTTGGAACTACATTATTTTGCCAAGTTTCAAAGAGCTAGCACAAACCGTGTTTGATTTAGAGTTCCAACTACATGTATCTATATAGGAGAAAACAGAGTGAAACCTAAATATGAAAACGATTACTGCAAAGGAACGGTTTAAACTAGAAGAACGAAATTTGGTGAGCCAAGTGGGATTGGTGTACTGATCATTAAATGGAAGTATCATCAAGATTGGGTGAAAAAATGTTTGCTGAGATTTCAGGAAACTCGCAGTTTTTTGGAAGCCTGGCAACCCCATTCAATGAAAGGGATTCTCGTCAGTCTCTGCTTGGGCCTACTTCAATAGCACACAAACCTTAGCGATAGATCTTGGAACTACATTATTGTGCCAAGTTTCAAAGAGCTAGCACAAACCGTGTTTGAGTTAGAGTTCCAACTACATGTATCCATATAGGAGAAAACAGAGTGAAACCTAAACATGAAAACGGTTACTGGAAACGAACGGTTTAACATAGAAAAACGAAATTTTGTGAGCCAAGTGGGATTGGTGTACTGATCATTAAATGGAAGTATCATCAAGATTGGGTGAAAAAATATTTGCTGAGATTTCTGTAAACTCGTAGTTTTTTGGAAGCTTGGCAACCCCTTTCAATGAAAGGGATTCTCGTCAGTCTCTGCTTGGGGCTACTTCAATAGCACACAAACCCTAGCGATAGAACTTGAAACTACATTATTGTGCCAAGTTTCAAAGAGCTAGCACAAACCGTGTTTGATTTAGAGTTCCAACTACATGTATCCATATAGGAGAAAACAGAGTGAAACCTAAACATGAAAACGGTTACTGCAAAGGAACGATTTAACCTAGAAGAACAAAATTTGGTGAGCCAAGTGGGATTCGTATACTGATCACTACCTGCAAGTATCATCAAGATTGGGTGAAAAAATGTTTGCTGATATTTCAGGAAACTCGCAGTTTTTTGGAAGCTTGGCAACCCCTTTCAATGAAAGGGATTCTCGTCAGTCTCTGCTTGGGGCTACTTCAATAGCACACAAACCATAGTGATAGAACTTGGAACTACATTAGTGTGCCACGTTTCAAAGAGCTAGTACAAACCGTGTTTGATTTAGAGTTCCAACTACATGTATCCATATAGGAGAAAACAGAGTGAAACCTAAAAATGAAAACGGTTACTGCAAAGGAACGGTTTAACCTAGAAGAACGAAATTTGGTGAGCCAAGTGGGATTCGTGTACTGATCACTACCTGCAAGTATCATCAAGATTGGGTGAAAAAATGTTTGCTGAGATTTCAGGAAACTCGTAGTTTTTTGGAAGCTTGGCAACCCTTTCAATGAAAGGGATTCTCGTCAGTCTCTGCTTGGGGCTACTTCTATAGCACACAAACCATAGCCATAGAACTTGGAACTACATTATTGTGCCAAGTTTCAAAGAGCTAGCACAAACCGTGTTTGATTTAGAGTTCCAACTACATGTATCCAAATAGGAGAAAACAGAGTGAAACCTAAACATGAAAATGGTTACTACAAAGGAACGGTTTAACCTAGAAGAACGAAATTTGGTGAGCCAAGGTGGATTGGTGTACTGATCATTAAATGGAAGTATCATCAAGATTGGGTCAAAAAATGTTAGCTGAGATTTCAGGAAACTCGTAGTTTTTTGGAAGCTTGGCAACCCCTTTCAATGAAAGGGATTCTCGTCAGTCTCTGCTTGGGGCTACTTCAATAGCACACAAACAATAGCGATAGAACTTGGAACTACATTATTGTGCCAAGTTTCAAAGAGCTAGCACAAACCGTGTTTGATTTAGAGTTCCAACTACATGTATCCATATAGGAGAAAACAGAGTGAAACCTAAACATGAAAACGGTTACTGCAAAGGAACGGTTTAACCTAGAAGAACGAAATTTGGTGAGCCAAGTGGGATTCGTGTACTGATCAGTACCTGCAAGTATCATCAAGATTGGGGGAAAAAATGTTTGCTGAGATTTCAGGAAACTCGCAGTTTTTTGGAAGCTTGGCAACCCCTTTCAATGAAAGGGATTCTCGTCAGTCTCTGCTTGGGGCTACTTCAATAGCACACAAACCATAGTGATAGAACTTGGAACTACATTATTGTGCCAAGTTTCAAAGAGCTATCACAAACCGTGTTTGATTTAGAGTTCCAACTACATGTATCTATATAGGAGAAAACAGAGTGAAACCTAAACATGAAAACGGTTACTGCAAAGGAACGGTTTAACCTAGAAGAACGAAATTTGGTGAGCCAAGTGGGATTCGTGTACTGATCACTACCTGCAAGTATCATCAAGACTGGTTGAAAAAATGTTTGCTGAGATTTCAGGAAACTCGCAGTTTTTTGGAAGCCTCCAACCCCTTTCAATGAAATTGATTCTCGTCAGTCTCTGCTTGGGGCTACTTCAATAGCACACAAACCATAGCCATAGAACTTGGAACTACATTATTGTGCCAAGTTTCAAAGAGCTAGCAAAAACCGTGTTTGATTTAGAGTTCCAACTACATGTATCTATATAGGAGAAAACAGAGTGAAACCTAAACATGAAAACGGTTACTGCAAAGGAACGGTTTAACCTAGAAGAACGAAATTTGGTGAGCCAAGTGGGATTGGTGTACTGATCTTTAAATAGAAGTATCATCAAGATTGGGTGAAAAAATGTTTGCTGAGATTTCAGGAAACTCGTAGATTTTTGGAAGCTTGGCAACGCCTTTCAATGAAAGGGATTCTCGTCAGTCTCTGCTTGGGGCTACTTCAATAGCACACAAACCATAGCGATAGAACTTGGAACTACATTATTGTGTCAAGTTTCAAAGAGCTAGCACAAACCGTGTTTGATTTAGAGTTCCAACTACATGTATCCATATAGGAGAAAACAGAGTGAAACCTAAACATGAAAACGGTTACTGCAAAGGAACGGTTTAACCTAGAAGAACGAAATTTGGTGAGCCAAGTGGATTGGTGTACTGATCATTAAATGGAAGTATCATCAAGACTGGGTGAAAAAATGTTTGCTGAGATTTCAGGAAACTCGCAGTTTTTTGGAAGCCTGGCAACCCCATTCTATGAAAGGGATTCTCTTCAGTCTCTGCTTGGGGCTACTTCAATAGCACACAAACCTTAGCGATAGAACTTGGAACTACATTATTGTGCCAAGTTTCAAAGAGCTAGCACAAACCGTGTTTGATTTAGAGTTCCAACTACATGTATCCATATAGGAGAAAACAGAGTGAAACCTAAACATGAAAACGGTTACTGCAAAGGAACGGTTTAACCTAGAAGAACGAAATTTGGTGAGCCAAGTGGGATTGTGTACTGATTATTAAATAGAAGTATCATCAAGATTGGGTGAAAAAATGTTTGCTGAGATTTCAGGAAACTCGTAGTTTTTTGGAAGCTTGGCAACCCCTTTCAATGAAAGGGATTCTCGTCAGTCTCTGCTTGGGGCTACTTCAATAGCACACAAACCATAGCGATAGAACTTGGAACTACATTATTGTGCCAAGTTTCAAAGAGCTAGCACAAACCGTGTTTGATTTGGAGTTCCAACTACATGTATCCATATAGGAGAAAACAGAGTGAAACCTAAACATGAATACGGTTACTGCAAAGGAACGGTTTAACCTAGAAGAACGAAATTTGGTGAGCCAAGTGGGATTCGTGTACTGATCACTACCTGCAAGTATCATCAAGATTGGGTGAAAAAATGTTTGCTGAGATTTCAGGAAACTCGTAGTTTTTTGGAAGCTTGGCAACCCCTTTCAATGAAAGGGATTCTCGTCAGTCTCTGCTTGGGGCTACTTCAATAGCACACAAACCATAGCGATAGAACTTGGAACTACATTATTTTGCCAAGTTTCAAAGAGCTAGCACAAACCGTGTTTGATTTAGAGTTCCAACTACATGTATCTATATAGGAGAAAACAGAGTGAAACCTAAATATGAAAACGATTACTGCAAAGGAACGGTTTAAACTAGAAGAACGAAATTTGGTGAGCCAAGTGGGATTGGTGTACTGATCATTAAATGGAAGTATCATCAAGATTGGGTGAAAAAATGTTTGCTGAGATTTCAGGAAACTCGCAGTTTTTTGGAAGCCTGGCAACCCCATTCAATGAAAGGGATTCTCGTCAGTCTCTGCTTGGGCCTACTTCAATAGCACACAAACCTTAGCGATAGATCTTGGAACTACATTATTGTGCCAAGTTTCAAAGAGCTAGCACAAACCGTGTTTGAGTTAGAGTTCCAACTACATGTATCCATATAGGAGAAAACAGAGTGAAACCTAAACATGAAAACGGTTACTGGAAACGAACGGTTTAACATAGAAAAACGAAATTTTGTGAGCCAAGTGGGATTGGTGTACTGATCATTAAATGGAAGTATCATCAAGATTGGGTGAAAAAATATTTGCTGAGATTTCAGGAAACTCGTAGTTTTTTGGAAGCTTGGCAACCCCTTTCAATGAAAGGGATTCTCGTCAGTCTCTGCTTGGGGCTACTTCAATAGCACACAAACCCTAGCGATAGAACTTGAAACTACATTATTGTGCCAAGTTTCAAGAGCTAGCACAAACCGTGTTTGATTTAGAGTTCCAACTACATGTATCCATATAGGAGAAAACAGAGTGAAACCTAAACATGAAAACGGTTACTGCAAAGGAACGATTTAACCTAGAAGAACAAAATTTGGTGAGCCAAGTTGGGATTCGTATACTGATCACTACCTGCAAGTATCATCAAGATTGGGTGAAAAAATGTTTGCTGATATTTCAGGAAACTCGCAGTTTTTTGGAAGCTTGGCAACCCCTTTCAATGAAAGGGATTCTCGTCAGTCTCTGCTTGGGGCTACTTCAATAGCACACAAACCATAGTGATAGAACTTGGAACTACATTAGTGTGCCACGTTTCAAAGAGCTAGTACAAACCGTGTTTGATTTAGAGTTCCAACTACATGTATCCATATAGGAGAAAACAGAGTGAAACCTAAAAATGAAAACGGTTACTGCAAAGGAACGGTTTAACCTAGAAGAACGAAATTTGGTGAGCCAAGTGGGATTCGTGTACTGATCATTAAATGGAAGTATCATCAAGATTGGGTGAAAAAATGTTTGCTGAGATTTCAGGAAACTCGTAGTTTTTTGGAAGCTTGGCAACCCTTTCAATGAAAGGGATTCTCGTCAGTCTCTGCTTGGGGCTACTTCTATAGCACACAAACCATAGCCATAGAACTTGGAACTACATTATTGTGCCAAGTTTCAAAGAGCTAGCACAAACCGTGTTTGATTTAGAGTTCCAACTACATGTATCCATATAGGAGAAAACAGAGTGAAACCTAAACATGAAACGGTTACTGCAAAGGAACGGTTTTAACTTAGAAGAACGAAATTTGGTGAGCCAAGTGGGATTCGTGTACTGATCATTAAATGGAAGTATCATCAAGATTGGGTGAGAAAGTGTTTGCTGATATTTCAGGAAACTCGTAGTTTTTTGGAAGCTTGGCAACCCCTTTCAATGAAAGGGATTCTCGTCAGTCTCTGCTTGGGGCTACTTCAATAGCACACAAACCATAGCGATGGAACTTGGAACTATATTATTGTGCCAAGTTTCAAAGAGCTAGCACAAACCCGTGTTTGATTTAGAGTTCCAACTACATGTATCCATATAGGAGAAAACAGGGTGAACCTAAATATGAAAACGATTACTGCAAAGGAACGGTTTAACCTAGAAGAACGAAATTTGGTGAGCCAAGTGGGATTGGTGTACTGATCATTAAATGGAAGTATCATCAAGATTGGGTGAAAAAATGTTAGCTGAGATTTCAGGAAATTCGCAGTTTTTTGAAGCCTGGCAACCCCTTTCTATGAAAGGGATTCTCGTCAGTCTCTGCTTGGGGCTTCTTCAATAGCACACAAAGCATAGCGATAGAACTTGGAACTACATTATTGTGCCAAGTTTCAAAGAGCTAGCACAAACCGTGTTTGATTTAGAGTTCCAACTACATGTATCCATATAGGAGAAAACAGAGTGAAACCTAAACATGAAAACGGTTACTGCAAAGGAACGGTTTAACCTAGAATAACGAAATTAGGTGAGCCAGTGGGATTGGTGTACTGATCATTAAATAGAAGTATCATCAAGATTGGGTGAAAAAAATGTTTGCTGATATTTCAGGAAACTCGTAGTTTTTTGGAAGCTTGGCAACCCCTTTCAATGAAAGGGAATCTCGTCAGTCTCTGCTTGGGGCTACTTCAATAGCACACAAACCCTAGCGATAGAACTTGAAACTACATTATTGTGCCAAGTTTCACAGAGCTATCACAAACCGTGTTTGATTTAGAGTTCCAACTACATGTATCCATATAGGAGAAAACAGAGTGAAACCTAAATATGAAAACAATTACTGCAAAGGAACTGTTTAACCTAGAAGAACGAAATTTGGTGAGCCAAGTGGGATGGGTGTACTGATCATTAAATGGAAGTATCATCAAGATTGGGTGAAAAAATGTTAGCTGAGATTTCAGGAAACTCGTAGTTTTTTGGAAGCTTGATAACCCCTTTCAATGAAAGGGATTCTCGTCAGTCTCTTCTTGGGGCTACTTCAATAGCACACAAACCATAGCGACAGAACTTGGAAATACATTAGTGTGCCAAGTTTCAAAGAGCTAGCACAAACCGTGTTTGATTTAGAGTTCCAACTACATGTATCCATATAGGAGAAAACAGAGTGAAACCTAAACATGAAAACGGTTACTGCAAAGGAACGGTTAAACCTAGAAGAACGAAATTTAGTGAGCCAAGTGAGATTCATGTACTGATCACAACCTGCAAGTATCATAAAGATTGGGTGAAAAAATGTTTGCTGAGATTTCAGGAAACTCGTAGTTTTTTGGAAGCTTGGCAACCCCTTTCAATGAAAGGGATTCTCGTCAGTCTCTGCTTGGGGCTACTTCAATAGCACACAAACTATAGCGATAGAACTTGAACTACATTATTGTGCCAAGTTTCAAAGAGCTAGCACAAACCGTGTTTGATTTAGAGTTCCAACTACATGTATCCATATAGGAGAAAACAGAGTGAAACCTAAACATGAAAACGGTTACTGCAAAGGAACGGTTTAACCTAGAAGAACGAAATTTGGTGTGCCAAGTGGGATTGGTGTACTGATCATTAAATGGAAGTATCATCAAGATTGGGTGAAAAAATGTTAGCTGAGATTTCAGGAAACTCGTAGTTTTTTGGGCGCTTGGCAACCACTTTCAATGAAAGGGATTCTCGTCAGTCTCTGCTTGGGGCTACTTCAATAGCACACAAACCATAGCGATAGAACTTGGAACTACATTATTGTGCCAAGTTTCAAAGAGCTAGCACAAACCGTGTTTGATTTAGAGTTCCAACTACATGTATCCATATAGGAGAAAACAGAGTGAAACCTAAACATGAAAACGGTTACTGCAAAGGAACGGTTAAACCTAGAAGAACGAAATTTAGTGAGCCAAGTGAGATTCGTGTGCTGATCACAACCTGCAAGTATCATAAAGATTGGGTGAAAAAATGTTTGCTGAGATTTCAGGAAACTCGTAGTTTTTTGGAAGCTTGGCAACCCCTTTCAATGAAAGGGATTCTCGTCAGTCTCTGCTTGGGGCTACTTCAATAGCACACAAACCATAGCGACAGAACTTGGAACTACATTAGTGTGCCACGTTTCAAAGAGCTACCACAAACCGTGTTTGATTTAGAGTTCCAACTACATGTATCCATATAGGAGAAAACAGAGTGAAACCTAAACATGAAAACGGTTACTGCAAAGGAACGGTTTAACCTAGAAGAACGAAATTTGGTGAGCCAAGTGTGATTGGTGTACTGATCATTAAATGGAAGTATCATCAAGACTGGGTGAAAAAATGTTTGCTGAGATTTCAGGAAACTCGCAGTTTTTTTGGAAGCCTGGCAACCCCATTCTATGAAAGGGATTCTCTTCAGTCTCTGCTTGGGGCTACTTCAATAGCACACAAACCTTAGCGATAGAACTTGGAACTACATTATTGTGCCAAGTTTCAAAGAGCTAGCACAAACCGTGTTTGATTTGGAGTCCAACTACATGTATCCATATAGGAGAAAACAGAGTGAAACCTAAACATGAATACGGTTACTGCAAAGGAACGGTTTAACCTAGAAGAACGAAATTTGGTGAGCCAAGTGGGATTCGTGTACTGATCACTACCTGCAAGTATCATCAAGATTGGGTGAAAAAATTTTGCTGAGATTTCAGGAAACTCGTAGTTTTTTGGAAGCTTGGCAACCCCTTTCAATGAAAGGGATTCTCGTCAGTCTCTGCTTGGGGCTACTTCAATAGCACACAAACCGTAGCGATAGAACTTGGAACTACATTATTGTGTCAAGTTTCAAAGAGCTAGCACAAACCGTGTTTGATTTAGAGTTCCAACTACATGTATCCAAATAGGAGAAAACAGAGTGAAACCTAAACATGAAAACGGTTACTACAAAGGAACGGTTTAACCTAGAAGAACGAAATTTGGTGAGCCAAGGTGGATTGGTGTACTGATCATTAAATGGAAGTATCATCAAGATTGGGTCAAAAAATGTTAGCTGAGATTTCAGGAAACTCGTAGTTTTTTGGAAGCTTGGCAACCCCTTTCAATGAAAGGGATTCTCGTCAGTCTCTGCTTGGGGCTACTTCAATAGCACACAAACCATAGCGATAGAACTTGGAACTACATTATTGTGCCAAGTTTCAAAGAGCTAGCACAAACCGTGTTTGATTTAGAGTTCCAACTACATGTATCCATATAGGAGAAAACAGAGTGAAACCTAAACATGAAAACGGTTACTGCAAAGGAACGGTTTAACCTAGAAGAACGAAATTTGGTGAGCCAAGTGGGATTCGTGTACTGATCAGTACCTGCAAGTATCATCAAGATTGGGGGAAAAAATGTTTGCTGAGATTTCAGGAAACTCGCAGTTTTTTGGAAGCTTGGCAACCCCTTTCAATGAAAGGGATTCTCGTCAGTCTCTGCTTGGGGCTACTTCAATAGCACACAAACCATAGTGATAGAACTTGGAACTACATTATTGTGCCAAGTTTCAAAGAGCTATCACAAACCGTGTTTGATTTAGAGTTCCAACTACATGTATCTATATAGGAGAAAACAGAGTGAAACCTAAACATGAAAACGGTTACTGCAAAGGAACGGTTTAACCTAGAAGAACGAAATTTGGTGAGCCAAGTGGGATTCGTGTACTGATCACTACCTGCAAGTATCATCAAGACTGGTTGAAAAAATGTTTGCTGAGATTTCAGGAAACTCGCAGTTTTTTGGAAGCCTCCAACCCCTTTCAATGAAATTGATTCTCGTCAGTCTCTGCTTGGGGCTACTTCAATAGCACACAAACCATAGCGATAGAACTTGGAACTACATTATTGTGCCAAGTTTCAAAGAGCTAGCACAAACCGTGTTTGATTTAGAGTTCCAACTACATGTATCTATATAGGAGAAAACAGAGTGAAACCTAAACATGAAAACGGTTACTGCAAAGGAACGGTTTAACCTAGAAGAACGAAATTTGGTGAGCCAAGTGGGATTGGTGTACTGATCTTTAAATAGAAGTATCATCAAGATTGGGTGAAAAAATGTTTGCTGAGATTTCAGGAAACTCGTAGATTTTTGGAAGCTTGGCAACGCCTTTCAATGAAAGGGATTCTCGTCAGTCTCTGCTTGGGGCTACTTCAATAGCACACAAACCATAGCGATAGAACTTGGAACTACATTATTGTGTCAAGTTTCAAAGAGCTAGCACAAACCGTGTTTGATTTAGAGTTCCAACTACATGTATCCATATAGGAGAAAACAGAGTGAAACCTAAACATGAAAACGGTTACTGCAAAGGAACGGTTTAACCTAGAAGAACGAAATTTGGTGAGCCAAGTGGGATTGGTGTACTGATCATTAAATGGAAGTATCATCAAGACTGGGTGAAAAAATGTTTGCTGAGATTTCAGGAAACTCGCAGTTTTTTGGAAGCCTGGCAACCCCATTCTATGAAAGGGATTCTCTTCAGTCTCTGCTTGGGGCTACTTCAATAGCACACAAACCTTAGCGATAGAACTTGGAACTACATTATTGTGCCAAGTTTCAAAGAGCTAGCACAAACCGTGTTTGATTTAGAGTTCCAACTACATGTATCCATATAGGAGAAAACAGAGTGAAACCTAAACATGAAAACGGTTACTGCAAAGGAACGGTTTTAACCTAGAAGAACGAAAATTTGGTGAGCCAAGTGGGATTGGGTGTACTGATTATTAAATAGAAGTATCATCAAGATTGGGTGAAAAAATGTTTGCTGAGATTTCAGGAAACTCGTAGTTTTTTGGAAGCTTGGCAACCCCTTTCAATGAAAGGGATTCTCGTCAGTCTCTGCTTGGGGCTACTTCAATAGCACACAAACCATAGCGATAGAACTTGGAACTACATTATTGTGCCAAGTTTCAAAGAGCTAGCACAAACCGTGTTTGATTTGGAGTTCCAACTACATGTATCCATATAGGAGAAAACAGAGTGAAACCTAAACATGAATACGGTTACTGCAAAGGAACGGTTTAACCTAGAAGAACGAAATTTGGTGAGCCAAGTGGGATTCGTGTACTGATCACTACCTGCAAGTATCATCAAGATTGGGTGAAAAAATGTTTGCTGAGATTTCAGGAAACTCGTAGTTTTTTGGAAGCTTGGCAACCCCTTTCAATGAAAGGGATTCTCGTCAGTCTCTGCTTGGGGCTACTTCAATAGCACACAAACCATAGCGATAGAACTTGGAACTACATTATTTTGCCAAGTTTCAAAGAGCTAGCACAAACCGTGTTTGATTTAGAGTTCCAACTACATGTATCTATATAGGAGAAAACAGAGTGAAACCTAAATATGAAAACGATTACTGCAAAGGAACGGTTTAAACTAGAAGAACGAAATTTGGTGAGCCAAGTGGGATTGGTGTACTGATCATTAAATGGAAGTATCATCAAGATTGGGTGAAAAAATGTTTGCTGAGATTTCAGGAAACTCGCAGTTTTTTGGAAGCCTGGCAACCCCATTCAATGAAAGGGATTCTCGTCAGTCTCTGCTTGGGCCTACTTCAATAGCACACAAACCTTAGCGATAGATCTTGGAACTACATTATTGTGCCAAGTTTCAAAGAGCTAGCACAAACCGTGTTTGAGTTAGAGTTCCAACTACATGTATCCATATAGGAAAAAACAGAGTGAAACCTAAACATGAAAACGGTTACTGGAAACGAACGGTTTAACATAGAAAAACGAAATTTTGTGAGCCAAGTGGGATTGGTGTACTGATCATTAAATGGAAGTATCATCAAGATTGGGTGAAAAAATATTTGCTGAGATTTCTGTAAACTCGTAGTTTTTTGGAAGCTTGGCAACCCCTTTCAATGAAAGGGATTCTCGTCAGTCTCTGCTTGGGGCTACTTCAATAGCACACAAACCCTAGCGATAGAACTTGAAACTACATTATTGTGCCAAGTTTCAAAGAGCTAGCACAAACCGTGTTTGATTTAGAGTTCCAACTACATGTATCCATATAGGAGAAAACAGAGTGAAACCTAAACATGAAAACGGTTACTGCAAAGGAACGATTTAACCTAGAAGAACAAAATTTGGTGAGCCAAGTGGGATTCGTATACTGATCACTACCTGCAAGTATCATCAAGATTGGGTGAAAAAATGTTTGCTGATATTTCAGGAAACTCGCAGTTTTTTGGAAGCTTGGCAACCCTTTCAATGAAAGGGATTCTCGTCAGTCTCTGCTTGGGCTACTTCAATAGCACACAAACCATAGTGATAGAACTTGGAACTACATTAGTGTGCCACGTTTCAAAGAGCTAGTACAAACCGTGTTTGATTTAGAGTTCCAACTACATGTATCCATATAGGAGAAAACAGAGTGAAACCTAAAAATGAAAACGGTTACTGCAAAGGAACGGTTTAACCTAGAAGAACGAAATTTGGTGAGCCAAGTGGGATTCGTGTACTGATCATTAAATGGAAGTATCATCAAGATTGGGTGAAAAAATGTTTGCTGAGATTTCAGGAAACTCGTAGTTTTTTGGAAGCTTGGCAACCCTTTCAATGAAAGGGATTCTCGTCAGTCTCTGCTTGGGGCTACTTCTATAGCACACAAACCATAGCCATAGAACTTGGAACTACATTATTGTGCCAAGTTTCAAAGAGCTAGCACAAACCGTGTTTGATTTAGAGTTCCAACTACATGTATCCATATAGGAGAAAACAGAGTGAAACCTAAACATGAAAACGGTTACTGCAAAGGAACGGTTTAACTTAGAAGAACGAAATTTGGTGAGCCAAGTGGGATTCGTGTACTGATCATTAAATGGAAGTATCATCAAGATTGGGTGAGAAAGTGTTTGCTGATATTTCAGGAAACTCGTAGTTTTTTGGAAGCTTGGCAACCCCTTTCAATGAAAGGGATTCTCGTCAGTCTCTGCTTGGGGCTACTTCAATAGCACACAAACCATAGCGATGGAACTTGGAACTATATTATTGTGCCAAGTTTCAAAGAGCTAGCACAAACCGTGTTTGATTTAGAGTTCCAACTACATGTATCCATATAGGAGAAAACAGGGTGAAACCTAAATATGAAAACGATTACTGCAAAGGAACGGTTTAACCTAGAAGAACGAAATTTGGTGAGCCAAGTGGGATTGGTGTACTGATCATTAAATGGAAGTATCATCAAGATTGGGTGAAAAAATGTTAGCTGAGATTTCAGGAAATTCGCAGTTTTTTGAAGCCTGGCAACCCCTTTCTATGAAAGGGATTCTCGTCAGTCTCTGCTTGGGGCTTCTTCAATAGCACACAAAGCATAGCGATAGAACTTGGAACTACATTATTGTGCCAAGTTTCAAAGAGCTAGCACAAACCGTGTTTGATTTAGAGTTCCAACTACATGTATCCATATAGGAGAAAACAGAGTGAAACCTAAACATGAAAACGGTTACTGCAAAGGAACGGTTTAACCTAGAATAACGAAATTAGGTGAGCCAAGTGGGATTGGTGTACTGATCATTAAATAGAAGTATCATCAAGATTGGGTGAAAAAAATGTTTGCTGATATTTCAGGAAACTCGTAGTTTTTTGGAAGCTTGGCAACCCTTTCAATGAAAGGGAATCTCGTCAGTCTCTGCTTGGGGCTACTTCAATAGCACACAAACCCTAGCGATAGAACTTGAAACTACATTATTGTGCCAAGTTTCACAGAGCTATCACAAACCGTGTTTGATTTAGAGTTCCAACTACATGTATCCATATAGGAGAAAACAGAGTGAAACCTAAATATGAAAACAATTACTGCAAAGGAACTGTTTAACCTAGAAGAACGAAATTTGGTGAGCCAAGTGGGATGGTGTACTGATCATTAAATGGAAGTATCATCAAGATTGGGTGAAAAAATGTTAGCTGAGATTTCAGGAAACTCGTAGTTTTTTGGAAGCTTGGCAACCCCTTTCAATGAAAGGGATTCTCGTCAGTCTCTTCTTGGGGCTACTTCAATAGCACACAAACCATAGCGACAGAACTTGGAAATACATTAGTGTGCCAAGTTTCAAAGAGCTAGCACAAACCGTGTTTGATTTAGAGTTCCAACTACAT
>NW_027553653.1:0-34347 GCF_045843805.1 Urocitellus parryii
CACAATAATGTAGTTCGCAGTTCTATCGCTATGGTTTGTGTCCTATTGAAGTAGCCCCAAGCAGAGACTGACGAGAATCACTTTCATTGAAAGGGGTTGCCAAGCTTCCAAAAAACTACGAGTTTCCTGAAATCTCAGCAAACATTTTTTCACCCAATCGTGATGATACTTCCATTTAATGATCAGTACACCAATCCACTTGGCTCACCAAATTTCGTTCTTCTAGGTCAAACCCTTCCTTTGCAGTAACCGTTTTCATGTTTAGGTTTCACTCTGTTTTCTCCTATATGGATACATGTAGTTGGAACTCTAAATCAAACACGGTTGTGCTAGCTCTTTGAAACTTGGCACAATAATGTAGTTCCAAGTTCTATCGCTATGGTTTGTGTCCTATTGAAGTAGCCCCAAGCAGAGACTGGCGAGAATCACTTTCATTGAAAGGGGTTGCCAAGCTTCCAAAAAACTACGAGTTTCCTGAAATCTCAGCAAACATTTTTTCACCCAATCTTGATGATACTTCCATTTAATGATCAGTACACCAATCCCACTTGGCTCACCAAATTTCGTTCTTCTAGTTTAAACCGTTCCTTTGCAGTAACCGTTTTCATGTTTAGGTTTCACTCTGTATTCTCCTTTATGGATACATGTAGTTAGAACTCTAAATCAAACACAGTTTGTGCTAGCTCTTTGAAACTTGGCACAATAATGTAGTTCGCAGTTCTATCGCTATGGTTTGTGTCCTATTGAAGTAGCCCCAAGCAGAGACTGGCGAGAATCACTTTCATTGAAAGGGGTTGCCAAGCTTCCAAAAACTACGAGTTTCCTGAAATCTCAGCAAACATTTTTTCACCCAATCTTGATGATACTTCCATTTAATGATCAGTACACCAATCCCACTTGGCTCACCAAATTTCGTTCTTCTAGGTCAAACCCTTCCTTTGCAGTAACCGTTTTCATGTTTAGGTTTCACTCTGTTTTCTCCTATATGGATACATGTAGTTGGAACTCTAAATCAAACACGGTTTGTGCTAGCTCTTTGAAACTTGGCACAATAATGTAGTTCCAAGTTCTATCGCAATGGTTTGTGTCCTATTGAAGTAGCCCCAAGCAGAGACTGACGAGAATCACTTTCATTGAAAGGGGTTGCCAAGCTTCCAAAAAACTACGAGTTTCCTGAAATCTCAGCAAACATTTTTTCACCCAATCTTGATGATACTTCCATTTAATGATCAATACACCAATCCCACTTGGCTCACCAAATTTCGTTCTTCTAGTTTAAACCGTTCATTTGCAGTAACCGTTTTCATGTTTAGGTTTCACTCTGTTTTCTCCTATATGGATACATGTAGTTAGAACTCTAAATCAAACACAGTTTGTGCTAGCTCTTTGAAACTTGGCACAATAATGTAGTTCGCAGTTCTATCGCTATGGTTTGTGTCCTATTGAAGTAGCCCCAAGCAGAGACTGACGAGAATCACTTTCATTGAAAGGGGTTGCCAAGCTTCCAAAAAACTACGAGTTTCCTGAAATCTCAGCAAACATTTTTTCACCCAATCGTGATGATACTTCCATTTAATGATCAGTACACCAATCCCACTTGGCTCACCAAATTTCTTTCTTCTAGGTTAAACCGTTCCTTTGCAGTAACCGTTTTCATGTTTAGGTTTCACTCTGTTTTCTCCTATATGGATACATGTAGTTGGAACTCTAAATCAAACACGGTTTGTGCTAGCTCTTTGAAACCTGGCACAATAATGTAGTTCCAAGTTTTATCGCTATGGTTTGTGTCCTATTGAAGTAGCCCCAAGCAGAGACTGACGAGAATCACTTTCATTGAAAGGGGTTGCCAAGCTTCCAAAAAACTACGAGTTCCTGAAATCTCAGCAAACATTTTTTCACCCAATCTTCATGATACTTCCATTTAATGATCAGTGCACCAGTCCCACTTGGCTCACCAAATTTCGTTCTTCTAGGTTAAACCGTTCCTTTGCAGTAACCGTTTTCATGTTTAGGTTTCACTCTGTTTTCTCCTATATGGATACATGTAGTTAGAACTCTAAATCAAACACGGTTTTGTGCTAGCTCTTTGAAACTTGGCACAATAATGTAGTTCCAAGTTCTATCGCTATGGTTTGTGTCCTATTGAAGTAGCCCCAAGCAGAGACTGACGAGAATCACTTTCATTGAAAGGGGTTGCCAAGCTTCCAAAAAACTACGAGTTTCCTGAAATCTCAGCAAACATTTTTTCACCCAATCTTGATGATACTTCCATTTAATGATCAGTACACCATCCCACTTGGCTCACCAAATTTCGTTCTTCTAGTTTAAACCGTTCCTTTGCAGTAACCGTTTTCATGTTTAGGTTTCACTCTGTTTTCTCCTATATGGATACATGTATTTAGAACTCTAAATCAAACACAGTTTGTGCTAGCTCTTTGAAACTTGGCACAATAATGTAGTTCGCAGTTCTATCGCTATGGTTTGTGTCCTATTGAAGTAGCCCCAAGCAGAGACTGACGAGAATCACTTTCATTGAAAGGGGTTGCCAAGCTTCCAAAAAACTACGAGTTTCCTGAAATCTCAGCAAACATTTTTTCACCCAATCGTGATGATACTTCCATTTAATGATCAGTACACCAATCCCACTTGGCTCACCAAATTTCGTTCTTCCATGTCAAACCCTTCCATTGCAGTAACCGTTTTCATGTTTAGGTTTCACTCTGTTTTCTCCTATATGGATACATGTAGTTGGAACTCTAAATCAAACACGGTTTGTGCTAGCTCTTTGAAACTTGGCACAATAATGTAGTTCCAAGTTCTATCGCTATGGTTTGTGTCCTATTGAAGTAGCCCCAAGCAGAGACTGGCGAGAATCACTTTCATTGAAAGGGGTTGCCAAGCTTCCAAAAAACTACGAGTTTCCTGAAATCTCAGCAAACATTTTTTCACCCAATCTTGATGATACTTCCATTTAATGATCAGTACACCAATCCCACTTGGCTCACCAAATTTCGTTCTTCTAGTTTAAACCGTTCCTTTGCAGTAACCGTTTTCATGTTTAGGTTTCACTCTGTATTCTCCTATATGGATACATGTAGTTTAGAACTCTAAATCAAACACAGTTTGTGCTAGCTCTTTGAAAATTGGCACAATAATGTAGTTCGCAGTTCTATCGCTATGGTTTGTGTCTATTGAAGTAGCCCCAAGCAGAGACTGGCGAGAATCACTTTCATTGAAAGGGGTTGCCAAGCTTCCAAAAAACTACGGAGTTTCCTGAAATCTCAGCAAACATTTTTTCACCCAATCTTGATGATACTTCCATTTAATGATCAGTACACCAATCCCACTTGGCTCACCAAATTCGTTCTTCTAGGTCAAACCCTTCCTTTGCAGTAACCGTTTTCATGTTTAGGTTTCACTCTGTTTTCTCCTATATGGATACATGTAGTTGGAACTCTAAATCAAACACGGTTTGTGCTAGCTCTTTGAAACTTGGCACAATAATGTAGTTCCAAGTTCTATCGCTATGGTTTGTGTCCTATTGAAGTCGCCCCAGGCAGAGACTGGCGAGAATCACTTTCATTGAAAGGGTTTGCCAAGCTTCCAAAAAACGAGTTTCCTGAAACCTCAGCAAACATTTTTTCACCCAATCTTGATGATACTTCCATTTAATGATCAGCACACCAATCCCACTTGGCTCAGCAAATTTCTTTCTTCTAGGTTAAACCGTTCCTTTGCAGTAACCGTTTTCAGGTTTAGGTTTCACTCTGTTTTCTCCTATATGGATACATGTAGTTGGAACTCTAAATCAAACACGGTTTGTGCTAGCTCTTTGAAACTTGGCACAATAATGTAGTTCCAAGTTCTATCGCTATGGTTTGTGTCCTATTGAAGTAGCCCCAAGCAGAGACTGGCAAGAATCACTTTCATTGAAAGGGTTTGCCAAGCTTCCAAAAAACGAGTTTCCTGAAACCTCAGCAAACATTTTTTCACCTAATCTTGATGATACTTCCATTTAATGATCAGCCCACCAATCCCACTTGGCTCAGCAAATTTCTTTCTTCTAGGTTAACCGTTCCTTTGCAGTAACTGTTTTCATGTTTAGGTTTCACTCTGTTTTCTCCTATATGGATACATGTAGTTGGAACTCTAAATCAAACACGGTTTGTGCTAGCTCTTTGAAACCTGGCACAATAATGTAGTTCCAAGTTTTTATCGCTATGGTTTGTGTCCTATTGAATTAGCCCCAAGCAGAGACTGACGAGAATCACTTTCATTGAAAGGGGTTGCCAAGCTTCCAAAAAACTACGAGTTTCCTGAAATCTCAGCAAACATTTTTTCACCCAATCTTGATGACACTTCCATTTAATGATCAGTACACCAATCCCACTTGGCTCACCAAATTTCGTTCTTCTAGGTCAAACCCTTCCTTTGCAGTAACCGTTTCATGTTTAGGTTTCACTCTGTTTTCTCCTATATGGATACATGTAGTTGGAACTCTAAATCAAACACGGTTTGTGCTAGCTCTTTGAAACTTGGCACAATAATGTAGTTCCAAGTTCTATCGCAATGGTTTGTGTCCTATTGAAGTAGCCCCAAGCAGAGACTGACGAGAATCACTTTCATTGAAAGGGGTTGCCAAGCTTCCAAAAACTACGAGTTTCCTGAAATCTCAGCAAACATTTTTTCACCCAATCTTGATGATACTTCCATTTAATGATCAATACACCAATCCCACTTGGCTCACCAAATTTCGTTCTTCTAGTTTAAACCGTTCATTTGCAGTAACCGTTTTCATGTTTAGGTTTCACTCTGTTTTCTCCTATATGGATACATGTAGTTAGAACTCTAAATCAAACACAGTTTGTGCTAGCTCTTTGAAACTTGGCACAATAATGTAGTTCGCAGTTCTATCGCTATGGTTTGTGTCGTATTGAAGTAGCCCCAAGCAGAGACTGACGAGAATCACTTTCATTGAAAGGGGTTGCCAAGCTTCCAAAAAACTACGAGTTTCCTGAAATCTCAGCAAACATTTTTTCACCCAATCGTGATGATACTTCCATTTAATGATCAGTACACCAATCCCACTTGGCTCACCAAATTTCTTTCTTCTAGGTTAAACCCGTTCCTTTGCAGTAACCGTTTTCATGTTTAGGTTTCACTCTGTTTTCTCCTATATGGATACATGTAGTTGGAACTCTAAATCAAACACGGTTTGTGCTAGCTCTTTGAAACCTGGCACAATAATGTAGTTCCAAGTTTTATCGCTATGGTTTGTGTCCTATTGAAGTAGCCCCAAGCAGAGACTGACGAGAATCACTTTCATTGAAAGGGGTTGCCAAGCTTCCAAAAAACTACGAGTTTCCTGAAATCTCAGCAAACATTTTTTCACCCAATCTTCATGATACTTCCATTTAATGATCAGTGCACCAGTCCCACTTGGCTCACCAAATTTCGTTCTTCTAGGTTAAACCGTTCCTTTGCAGTAACCGTTTTCATGTTTAGGTTTCACTCTGTTTTCTCCTATATGGATACATGTAGTTAGAACTCTAAATCAAACACGGTTTGTGCTAGCTCTTTGAAACTTGGCACAATAATGTAGTTCCAAGTTCTATCGCTATGGTTTGTGTCCTATTGAAGTAGCCCCAAGCAGAGACTGACGAGAATCACTTTCATTGAAAGGGGTTGCCAAGCTTCCAAAAAACTACGAGTTTCCTGAAATCTCAGCAAACATTTTTTCACCCATCTTGATGATACTTCCATTTAATGATCAGTACCCAATCCCACTTGGCTCACCAAATTTCGTTCTTCTAGTTTAAAACCGTTCCTTTGCAGTAACCGTTTTCATGTTTAGGTTTCACTCTGTTTTCTCCTATATGGATACATGTATTTAGAACTCTAAATCAAACACAGTTTGTGCTAGCTCTTTGAAACTTGGCACAATAATGTAGTTCGCAGTTCTATCGCTATGGTTTGTGTCCTATTGAAGTAGCCCCAAGCAGAGACTGACGAGAATCACTTTCATTGAAAGGGGTTGCCAAGCTTCCAAAAAACTACGAGTTTCCTGAAATCTCAGCAAACATTTTTTCACCCAATCGTGATGATACTTCCATTTAATGATCAGTACACCAATCCCACTTGGCTCACCAAATTTCGTTCTTCCATGTCAAACCCTTCCATTGCAGTAACCGTTTTCATGTTTAGGTTTCACTCTGTTTTCTCCTATATGGATACATGTAGTTGGAACTCTAAATCAAACACGGTTTGTGCTAGCTCTTTGAAACTTGGCACAATAATGTAGTTCCAAGTTCTATCGCTATGGTTTGTGTCCTATTGAAGTAGCCCCAAGCAGAGACTGGCGAGAATCACTTTCATTGAAAGGGGTTGCCAAGCTTCCAAAAAACTACGAGTTTCCTGAAATCTCAGCAAACATTTTTTCACCCAATCTTGATGATACTTCCATTTAATGATCAGTACACCAATCCCACTTGGCTCACCAAATTTCGTTCTTCTAGTTTAAACCGTTCCTTTGCAGTAACCGTTTTCATGTTTAGGTTTCACTCTGTATTCTCCTATATGGATACATGTAGTTAGAACTCTAAATCAAACACAGTTTGTGCTAGCTCTTTGAAACTTGGCACAATAATGTAGTTCGCAGTTCTATCGCTATGGTTTGTGTCCTATTGAAGTAGCCCCAAGCAGAGACTGGCGAGAATCACTTTCATTGAAAGGGGTTGCCAAGCTTCCAAAAAACTACGAGTTTCCTGAAATCTCAGCAAACATTTTTTCACCCAATCGTGATGATACTTCCATTTAATGATCAGTACACCAATCCCACTTGGCTCACCAAATTTCGTTCTTCTAGGTCAAACCCTTCCTTTGCAGTAACCGTTTTCATGTTTAGGTTTCACTCTGTTTTCTCCTATATGGATACATGTAGTTGGAACTCTAAATCAAACACGGTTTGTGCTAGCTCTTTGAAACTTGGCACAATAATGTAGTTCCAAGTTCTATCGCTATGGTTTGTGTCCTATTGAAGTCGCCCCAGGCAGAGACTGGCGAGAATCACTTTCATTGAAAGGGTTTGCCAAGCTTCCAAAAAACGAGTTTCCTGAAACCTCAGCAAACATTTTTTCACCCAATCTTGATGATACTTCCATTTAATGATCAGCACACCAATCCCACTTGGCTCAGCAAATTTCTTTCTTCTAGGTTAAACCGTTCCTTTGCAGTAACCGTTTTCAGGTTTAGGTTTCACTCTGTTTTCTCCTATATGGATACATGTAGTTGGAACTCTAAATCAAACACGGTTTGTGCTAGCTCTTTGAAACTTGGCACAATAATGTAGTTCCAAGTTCTATCGCTATGGTTTGTGTCCTATTGAAGTAGCCCCAAGCAGAGACTGGCAAGAATCACTTTCATTGAAAGGGTTTGCCAAGCTTCCAAAAAACGAGTTTCCTGAAACCTCAGCAAACATTTTTTCACCTAATCTTGATGATACTTCCATTTAATGATCAGCCCACCAATCCCACTTGGCTCAGCAAATTTCTTTCTTCTAGGTTAAACCGTTCCTTTGCAGTAACTGTTTTCATGTTTAGGTTTCACTCTGTTTTCTCCTATATGGATAAATGTAGTTGGAACTCTAAATCAAACACGGTTTGTGCTAGCTCTTTGAAACCTGGCACAATAATGTAGTTCCAAGTTTTATCGCTATGGTTTGTGTCCTATTGAATTAGCCCCAAGCAGAGACTGGCGAGAATCACTTTCATTGAAAGGGGTTGCCAAGCTTCCAAAAAACTACGAGTTTCCTGAAATCTCAGCAAACATTTTTTCACCCAATCTTGATGATACTTCCACTTAATGATCAGTGCACCAATCGCACTTGGCTCACCAAATTTCGTTCTTCTAGGTTAAACCGTTCCTTTGCAGTAACCGTTTTCATGTTTAGGTTTCACTCTGTTTTCTCCTATATGGATACATGTAGTTGGAACTCTAAATCAAACACGGTTTGTGCTAGCTCTTTGAAACTTGGCACAATAATGTAGTTCCAAGTTCTATCGCAATGGTTTGTGTCCTATTGAAGTAGCCCCAAGCAGAGACTGACGAGAATCACTTTCATTGAAAGGGGTTGCCAAGCTTCCAAAAAACTACGAGTTTCCTGAAATCTCAGCAAACATTTTTTCACCCAATCTTGATGATACTTCCATTTAATGATCAGTACACCAATCCCACTTGGCTCACCAAATTTCGTTCTTCTAGTTTAAACCGTTCATTTGCAGTAACCGTTTTCATGTTTAGGTTTCACTCTGTTTTCTCCTATATGGATACATGTAGTTAGAACTCTAAATCAAACACAGTTTGTGCTAGCTCTTTGAAACTTGGCACAATAATGTAGTTCGCAGTTCTATCGCTATGGTTTGTGTCCTATTGAAGTAGCCCCAAGCAGAGACTGACGAGAATCACTTACATTGAAAGGGGTTGCCAAGCTTCCAAAAAACTACGAGTTTCCTGAAATCTCAGCAAACATTTTTTCACCCAATCGGGATGATACTTCCATTTAATGATCAGTACACCAATCCCACTTGGCTCACCAAATTTCGTTCTTCTAGGTCAAACCCTTCCTTTGCAGTAACCGTTTTCATGTTTAGGTTTCACTCTGTTTTCTCCTATATGGATACATGTAGTTGGAACTCTAAATCAAACACGGTTTGTGCTAGCTCTTTGAAACTTGGCAAAATAATGTAGTTCCAAGTTCTATCGCTATGTTTTGTGTCCTATTGAAGTAGCCCCAAGCAGAGACTGGCGAGAATCACTTTCATTGAAAGGGGTTGCCAAGCTTCCAAAAAACTACGAGTTTCCTGAAATCTCAGCAAACATTTTTTCACCCAATCTTGATGACACTTCCATTTAATGATCAGTACACCAATCCCACTTGGCTCACCAAATTTCGTTCTTCTAGGTTAAACCGTTCCTTTGCAGTAACCGTTTTCATGTTTAGGTTTCACTCTGTTTTCTCCTATGTAGATACATGTAGTTGGAACTCTAAATCAAACACGGTTTGTGCTAGCTCTTTGAAACTTGGCACAATAATGTAGTTCCAAGTTCTATCGCTATGGTTTGTGTCCTATTGAAGTAGCCCCAAGCAGAGACTGGCGAGAATCACTTTCATTGAAAGGGTTTGCCAAGCTTCCAAAAAACGAGTTTCCTGAAACCTCAGCAAACATTTTTTCACCCAATCTTGATGATACTTCCATTTAATGATCAGCCCACCAATCCCACTTGGCTCAGCAAATTTCTTTCTTCTAGGTTAAACCGTTCCTTTGCAGTAACCGTTTTCATGTTTAGGTTTCACTCTGTTTTCTCCTATATGGATACATGTAGTTGGAACTCTAAATCAAACACGGTTTGTGCTAGCTCTTTGAAACTTGGCAAAATAATGTAGTTCCAAGTTCTATCGCTATGGTTTGTGTTCTATTGAAGTAGCCCCAAGCAGAGACTGGCGAGAATCACTTTCATTGAAAGGGGTTGCCAAGCTTCCAAAAAACTACGAGTTTCCTGAAATCTCAGCAAACATTTTTTTACCCAATCTTGATGACACTTCCATTTAATGATCACTACACCAATCCCACTTGGCTCACCAAATTTCGTTCTTCTAGGTTAAACCGTTCCTTTGCAGTAACCGTTTTCATGTTTAGGTTTCACTCTGTTTTCTCCTATATGGATACATGTAGTTGGAACTCTAAATCAAACACGGTTTGTGCTAGCTCTTTGAAACTTGGCACAATAATGTAGTTCCAAGTTCTATCGCTATGGTTTGTGTCCTATTGAAGTAGCCCCAAGCAGAGACTGGCGAGAATCACTTTCATTGAAAGGGTTTGCCAAGCTTCCAAAAAACGAGTTTCCTGAAACCTCAGCAAACATTTTTTCACCCAATCTTGATGATACTTCCATTTAATGATCAGCCCACCAATCCCACTTGGCTCAGCAAATTTCTTTCTTCTAGGTTAAACCGTTCCTTTGCAGTAACCGTTTTCATGTTTAGGTTTCACTCTGTTTTCTCCTATATGGATACATGTAGTTGGAACTCTAAATCAAACACGGTTTGTGCTAGCTCTTTGAAACCTGGCACAATAATGTAGTTCCAAGTTTTATTGCTATGGTTTGTGTCCCATTGAAGTAGCCCCAAGCAGAGACTGACGAGAATCACTTTCATTGAAAGGGGTTGCCAAGCTTCCAAAAAACTACGAGTTTCCTGAAATCTCAGCAAACATTTTTTCACCCAATCGTGATGATACTTCCATTTAATGATCAGTACACCAATCCCACTTGGCTCACCAAATTTCGTTCTTCTAGGTCAAACCCTTCCTTTGCAGTAACCGTTTTCATGTTTAGGTTTCACTCTGTTTTCTCCTATATGGATACATGTAGTTGGAACTCTAAATCAAACACGGTTTGTGCTAGCTCTTTGAAACTTGGCAAAATAATGTAGTTCCAAGTTCTATCGCTATGGTTTGTGTCCTATTGAAGTAGCCCCAAGCAGAGACTGGCGAGAATCACTTTAATTGAAAGGGGTTGCCAAGCTTCCAAAAAACTACGAGTTTCCTGAAATCTCAGCAAACATTTTTTCACCCAATCTTGATGATACTTCCATTTAATGATCAGTACACCAATCCCACTTGGCTCACCAAATTTCGTTCTTCTAGTTTAAACCGTTCCTTTGCAGGAACCGTTTTCATGTTTAGGTTTCACTCTGTATTCTCCTATATGGATACATGTAGTTAGAACTCTAAATCAAACACAGTTTGTGCTAGCTCTTTGAAACTTGGCACAATAATGTAGTTCGCAGTTCTATCGCTATGGATTGTGTCCTATTGAAGTAGCCCAAAGCAGAGACTGACGAGAATCACTTTCACTGAAAGGGGTTGCCAAGCTTAGAAAAAACTACGAGTTTCCTGAAATCTCAGCAAACATTTTTTCACCCAATCTTGATGATACTTCCATTTAATGATCAGTACACCAATCCCACTTGGCTCACCAAATTTCGTTCTTCTAGGTTAAACCGTTCCTTTGCAGTAACCGTTTTCAGGTTTAGGTTTCACTCTGTTTTCTCCTATATGGATACATGTAGTTGGAACTCTAAATCAAACACGGTTTGTGCTAGCTCTTTGAAACTTGGCACAATAATGTAGTTCCAAGTTCTATCGCTATGGTTTGTGTCCTATTGAAGTAGCCCCAAGCAGAGACTGGCGAGAATCACTTTCATTGAAAGGGTTTGCCAAGCTTCCAAAAAACGAGTTTCCTGAAACCTCAGCAAACATTTTTTCACCCAATCTTGATGACACTTCCATTTAATGATCAGCACACCAATCCCACTTGGCTCACCAAATTTCGTTCTTCTAGGTTAAACCGTTCCTTTGCAGTAACCGTTTTCATGTTTAGGTTTCACTCTGTTTTCTCCTATATGGATACATGTAGTTGGAACTCTAAATCAAACACGGTTTGTGCTAGCTCTTTGAAACCTGGCACAATAATGTAGTTCCAAGTTCTATCGCTATGGTTTGTGTCCTATTGAAGTAGCCCCAAGCAGAGACTGGCGAGAATCACTTTAATTGAAAGGGTTTGCCAAGCTTCCAAAAAACGAGTTTCCTGAAACCTCAGCAAACATTTTTTCACCCAATCTTGATGATACTTCCATTTAATGATCAGCCCACCAATCCCACTTGGCTCACCAAATTTCGTTCTTCTAGGTTAAACCGTT
The DNA here is from genome assembly GCF_045843805.1 of Urocitellus parryii. Lineage (NCBI taxonomy): Eukaryota > Metazoa > Chordata > Mammalia > Rodentia > Sciuridae > Urocitellus > Urocitellus parryii. The sequence goes on from NW_027553653.1 coordinate 11,759, forward strand.
CCTTTGCAGTAACCGTTTTCATGTTTAGGTTTCACTCTGTTTTCTCCTATATGGATACATGTAGTTGGAACTCTAAATCAAACACGGTTTGTGCTAGCTCTTTGAAACCTGGCACAATAATGTAGTTCCAAGTTTTATTGCTATGGTTTGTGTCCTATTGAAGTAGCCCCAAGCAGAGACTGACGAGAATCACTTTCATTGAAAGGGGTTGCCAAGCTTCCAAAAAACTACGAGTTTCCTGAAATCTCAGCAAACATTTTTTCACCCAATCTTGATGATACTTCCATTTAATGATCAGTACACCAATCCCACTTGGCTCACCAAATTTCGTTCTTCTAGGTTAAACCGTTCCTTTGCAGTAACCGTTTTCATGTTTAGGTTTCACTCTGTTTTCTCCTATATGGATACATGTAGTTGGAACTCTAAATCAAACACGGTTTGTGCTAGCTCTTTGAAACTTGGCAAAATAATGTAGTTCCAAGTTCTATCGCTATGGTTTGTGTCCTATTGAAGTAGCCCCAAGCAGAGACTGACGAGAATCACTTTCATTGAAAGGGGTTGCCAAGCTTCCAAAAAACTACGAGTTTCCTGAAATCTCAGCAAACATTTTTTCACCCAATCTTGATGATACTTCCATTTAATGATCAGTACACCAATCCCACTTGGCTCACCAAATTTCGTTCTTCTAGGTCAAACCGTTCCTTTGCAGTAACCGTTTTCATGTTTAGGTTTCACTCTGTTTTCTCCTATATGGATACATGTAGTTGGAACTCTAAATCAAACACGGTTTGTGCTAGCTCTTTGAAACTTGGCAAAATAATGTAGTTCCAAGTTCTATCGCTATGGTTTGTGTCCTATTGAAGTAGCCCCAAGCAGAGACTGACGAGAATCTCTTTCATTGAAAGGGGTTGCCAAGCTTCCAAAAAACTACGAGTTTCCTGAAATCTCAGCAAACATTTTTTCACCCAATCTTGATGATACTTCCTTTTAATGATTAGTACACCAGTCCCACTTGGCTCTCCAAATTTCATTCTTCTAGGTTAAACCCTTCTTTTGCAGTAACCGTTTTGATGTTTAGGTTTCACTCTGTTTTCTCCTATATAGATACATGTAGTGGGAACGCTAAATCAAACACGGTTTATGCTAGCTCTTGAAACTTGGCAAAATAATGTAGTTCCAAGTTCTATCGCTATGGTTTGTGTCCTATTGAAGTAGCCCCAAGCAGAGACTGACGAGAATCACTTTCATTGAAAGGGGTTGCCAAGCTTAGAAAAAACTACGAGTTTCCTGAAATCTCAGCAAACATTTTTTCACCCAATCTTGATGATACTTCCATTTAATGATCAGTACACCAATCCCACTTGGCTCACCAAATTTCGTTCTTCTAGGTTAAACCGTTCCTTTGCAGTAACCGTTTTCATGTTTAGGTTTCACTCTGTTTTCTCCTATATGGATACATGTAGTTGGAACTCTAAATCAAACACGGTTTGTGCTAGCTCTTTGAAACTTGGCACAATAATGTAGTTCCAAGTTCTATCGCTATGGTTTGTGTCCTATTGAAGTAGCCCCAAGCAGAGACTGGCGAGAATCACTTTCATTGAAAGGGTTTGCCAAGCTTCCAAAAAACGAGTTTCCTGAAACCTCAGCAAACATTTTTTCACCCAATCTTGATGATACTTCCATTTAATGATCAGCCCACCAATCCCACTTGGCTCAGCAAATTTCTTTCTTCTAGGTTAAACCGTTCCTTTGCAGTAACCGTTTTCATGTTTAGGTTTCACTCTGTTTTCTCCTGTATGGATACATGTAGTTGGAACTCTAAATCAAACACGGTTTGTGCTAGCTCTTTGAAACTTGGCAAAATAATGTAGTTCCAAGTTCTATCGCTATGGTTTGTGTCCTATTGAAGTAGCCCCAAGCAGAGACTGGCGAGAATCACTTTCATTGAAAGGGGTTGCCAAGCTTCCAAAAAACTACGAGTTTCCTGAAATCTCAGCAAACATTTTTTTACCCAATCTTGATGACACTTCCATTTAATGATCAGTACACCAACCCACTTGGCTCACCAAATTTCGTTCTTCTAGGTTAAACCGTTCCTTTGCAGTAACCGTTTTCATGTTTAGGTTTCACTCTGTTTTCTCCTATATGGATACATGTAGTTGGAACTCTAAATCAAACACGGTTTGTGCTAGCTCTTTGAAACTTGGCACAATAATGTAGTTCCAAGTTCTATCGCTATGGTTTGTGTCCTATTGAAGTAGCCCCAAGCAGAGACTGGCGAGAATCACTTTCATTGAAAGGGTTTGCCAAGCTTCCAAAAAACGAGTTTCCTGAAACCTCAGCAAATATTTTTTCACCCAATCTTGATGATACTTCCATTTAATGATCAGCCCACCAATCCCACTTGGCTCAGCAAATTTCTTTCTTCTAGGTTAAACCGTTCCTTTGCAGTAACCGTTTTCATGTTTAGGTTTCACTCTGTTTTCTCCTATATGGATACATGTAGTTGGAACTCTAAATCAAACACGGTTTGTGCTAGCTCTTTGAAACCTGGCACAATAATGTAGTTCCAAGTTTTATTGCTATGGTTTGTGTCCTATTGAAGTAGCCCCAAGCAGAGACTGACGAGAATCACTTTCATTGAAAGGGGTTGCCAAGCTTCCAAAAAACTACGAGTTTCCTGAAATCTCAGCAAACATTTTTTCACCCAATCTTGATGATACTTCCATTTAATGATCAGTACACCAATCCCACTTGGCTCACCAAATTTCGTTCTTCTAGGTCAAACCCTTCCTTTGCAGTAACCGTTTTCATGTTTAGGTTTCACTCTGTTTTCTCCTATATGGATACATGTAGTTGGAACTCTAAATCAAACACGGTTTGTGCTAGCTCTTTGAAACTTGGCACAATAATGTAGTTCCAAGTTCTATCGCTATGGTTTGTGTCCTATTGAAGTAGCCCCAAGCAGAGACTGGCGAGAATCACTTTCATTGAAAGGGTTTGCCAAGCTTCCAAAAAACGAGTTTCCTGAAACCTCAGCAAACATTTTTTCACCCAATCTTGATGACACTTCCATTTAATGATCAGCACACCAATCCCACTTGGCTCACCAAATTTCGTTCTTCTAGGTTAAACCGTTCCTTTGCAGTAACCGTTTTCATGTTTAGGTTTCACTCTGTTTTCTCCTATATGGATACATGTAGTTGGAACTCTAAATCAAACACGGTTTGTGCTAGCTCTTTGAAACCTGGCACAATAATGTAGTTCCAAGTTCTATCGCTATGGTTTGTGTCCTATTGAAGTAGCCCCAAGCAGAGACTGGCGAGAATCACTTTAATTGAAAGGGTTTGCCAAGCTTCCAAAAAACGAGTTTCCTGAAACCTCAGCAAACATTTTTTCACCCAATCTTGATGATACTTCCATTTAATGATCAGCCCACCAATCCCACTTGGCTCACCAAATTTCGTTCTTCTAGGTTAAACCGTTCCTTTGCAGTAACCGTTTTCATGTTTAGGTTTCACTCTGTTTTCTCCTATATGGATACATGTAGTTGGAACTCTAAATCAAACACGGTTTGTGCTAGCTCTTTGAAACCTGGCACAATAATGTAGTTCCAAGTTTTATTGCTATGGTTTGTGTCCTATTGAAGTAGCCCCAAGCAGAGACTGACGAGAATCACTTTCATTGAAAGGGGTTGCCAAGCTTCCAAAAAACTACGAGTTTCCTGAAATCTCAGCAAACATTTTTTCACCCAATCTTGATGATACTTCCATTTAATGATCAGTACACCAATCCCACTTGGCTCACCAAATTTCGTTCTTCTAGGTTAAACCGTTCCTTTGCAGTAACCGTTTTCATGTTTAGGTTTCACTCTGTTTTCTCCTATATGGATACATGTAGTTGGAACTCTAAATCAAACACGGTTTGTGCTAGCTCTTTGAAACTTGGCAAAATAATGTAGTTCCAAGTTCTATCGCTATGGTTTGTGTCCTATTGAAGTAGCCCCAAGCAGAGACTGACGAGAATCACTTTCATTGAAAGGGGTTGCCAAGCTTCCAAAAAACTACGAGTTTCCTGAAATCTCAGCAAACATTTTTTCACCCAATCTTGATGACACTTCCATTTAATGATCAGTACACCAATCCCACTTGGCTCACCAAATTTCGTTCTTCTAGGTCAAACCGTTCCTTTGCAGTAACCGTTTTCATGTTTAGGTTTCACTCTGTTTTCTCCTATATGGATACATGTAGTTGGAACTCTAAATCAAACACGGTTTGTGCTAGCTCTTTGAAACTTGGCAAAATAATGTAGTTCCAAGTTCTATCGCTATGGTTTGTGTCCTATTGAAGTAGCCCCAAGCAGAGACTGACGAGAATCTCTTTCATTGAAAGGGGTTGCCAAGCTTCCAAAAAACTACGAGTTTCCTGAAATCTCAGCAAACATTTTTTCACCCAATCTTGATGATACTTCCTTTTAATGATTAGTACACCAGTCCCACTTGGCTCTCCAAATTTCATTCTTCTAGGTTAAACCCTTCTTTTGCAGTAACCGTTTTGATGTTTAGGTTTCACTCTGTTTTCTCCTATATAGATACATGTAGTGGGAACGCTAAATCAAACACGGTTTATGCTAGCTCTTGAAACTTGGCAAAATAATGTAGTTCCAAGTTCTATCGCTATGGTTTGTGTCCTATTGAAGTAGCCCCAAGCAGAGACTGACGAGAATCACTTTCATTGAAAGGGGTTGCCAAGCTTAGAAAAAACTACGAGTTTCCTGAAATCTCAGCAAACATTTTTTCACCCAATCTTGATGATACTTCCATTTAATGATCAGTACACCAATCCCACTTGGCTCACCAAATTTCGTTCTTCTAGGTTAAACCGTTCCTTTGCAGTAACCGTTTTCATGTTTAGGTTTCACTCTGTTTTCTCCTATATGGATACATGTAGTTGGAACTCTAAATCAAACACGGTTTGTGCTAGCTCTTTGAAACTTGGCACAATAATGTAGTTCCAAGTTCTATCGCTATGGTTTGTGTCCTATTGAAGTAGCCCCAAGCAGAGACTGGCGAGAATCACTTTCATTGAAAGGGTTTGCCAAGCTTCCAAAAAACGAGTTTCCTAAAACCTCAGCAAACATTTTTTCACCCAATCTTGATGATACTTCCATTTAATGATCAGCCCACCAATCCCACTTGGCTCAGCAAATTTCTTTCTTCTAGGTTAAACCGTTCCTTTGCAGTAACCGTTTTCATGTTTAGGTTTCACTCTGTTTTCTCCTGTATGGATACATGTAGTTGGAACTCTAAATCAAACACGGTTTGTGCTAGCTATTTGAAACTTGGCAAAATAATGTAGTTCCAAGTTCTATCGCTATGGTTTGTGTCCTATTGAAGTAGCCCCAAGCAGAGACTGGCGAGAATCACTTTCATTGAAAGGGGTTGCCAAGCTTCCAAAAAACTACGAGTTTCCTGAAATCTCAGCAAACATTTTTTTACCCAATCTTGATGACACTTCCATTTAATGATCAGTACACCAATCCCACTTGGCTCACCAAATTTCGTTCTTCTAGGTTAAACCGTTCCTTTGCAGTAACCGTTTTCATGTTTAGGTTTCACTCTGTTTTCTCCTATATGGATACATGTAGTTGGAACTCTAAATCAAACACGGTTTGTGCTAGCTCTTTGAAACTTGGCACAATAATGTAGTTCCAAGTTCTATCGCTATGGTTTGTGTCCTATTGAAGTAGCCCCAAGCAGAGACTGGCGAGAATCACTTTCATTGAAAGGGTTTGCCAAGCTTCCAAAAAACGAGTTTCCTGAAACCTCAGCAAATATTTTTTCACCCAATCTTGATGATACTTCCATTTAATGATCAGCCCACCAATCCCACTTGGCTCAGCAAATTTCTTTCTTCTAGGTTAAACCGTTCCTTTGCAGTAACCGTTTTCATGTTTAGGTTTCACTCTGTTTTCTCCTATATGGATACATGTAGTTGGAACTCTAAATCAAACACGGTTTGTGCTAGCTCTTTGAAACCTGGCACAATAATGTAGTTCCAAGTTTTATTGCTATGGTTTGTGTCCTATTGAAGTAGCCCCAAGCAGAGACTGACGAGAATCACTTTCATTGAAAGGGGTTGCCAAGCTTCCAAAAAACTACGAGTTTCCTGAAATCTCAGCAAACATTTTTTCACCCAATCTTGATGATACTTCCATTTAATGATCAGTACACCAATCCCACTTGGCTCACCAAATTTCGTTCTTCTAGGTTAAACCGTTCCTTTGCAGTAACCGTTTTCATGTTTAGGTTTCACTCTGTTTTCTCCTATATGGATACATGTAGTTGGAACTCTAAATCAAACACGGTTTGTGCTAGCTCTTTGAAACTTGGCAAAATAATGTAGTTCCAAGTTCTATCGCTATGGTTTGTGTCCTATTGAAGTAGCCCCAAGCAGAGACTGACGAGAATCACTTTCATTGAAAGGGGTTGCCAAGCTTCCAAAAAACTACGAGTTTCCTGAAATCTCAGCAAACATTTTTCACCCAATCTTGATGATACTTCCATTTAATGATCAGTACACCAATCCCACTTGGCTCACCAAATTTCGTTCTTCTAGGTCAAACCGTTCCTTTGCAGTAACCGTTTTCATGTTTAGGTTTCACTCTGTTTTCTCCTATATGGATACATGTAGTTGGAACTCTAAATCAAACACGGTTTGTGCTAGCTCTTTGAAACTTGGCAAAATAATGTAGTTCCAAGTTCTATCGCTATGGTTTGTGTCCTATTGAAGTAGCCCCAAGCAGAGACTGACGAGAATCTCTTTCATTGAAAGGGGTTGCCAAGCTTCCAAAAAACTACGAGTTTCCTGAAATCTCAGCAAACATTTTTTCACCCAATCTTGATGATACTTCCTTTTAATGATTAGTACACCAGTCCCACTTGGCTCTCCAAATTTCATTCTTCTAGGTTAAACCCTTCTTTTGCAGTAACCGTTTTGATGTTTAGGTTTCACTCTGTTTTCTCCTATATAGATACATGTAGTGGGAACGCTAAATCAAACACGGTTTATGCTAGCTCTTGAAACTTGGCAAAATAATGTAGTTCCAAGTTCTATCGCTATGGTTTGTGTCCTATTGAAGTAGCCCCAAGCAGAGACTGACGAGAATCACTTTCATTGAAAGGGGTTGCCAAGCTTAGAAAAAACTACGAGTTTCCTGAAATCTCAGCAAACATTTTTTCACCCAATCTTGATGATACTTCCATTTAATGATCAGTACACCAATCCCACTTGGCTCACCAAATTTCGTTCTTCTAGGTTAAAACCGTTCCTTTGCAGTAACCGTTTTCATGTTTAGGTTTCACTCTGTTTTCTCCTATATGGATACATGTAGTTGGAACTCTAAATCAAACACGGTTTGTGCTAGCTCTTTGAAACTTGGCACAATAATGTAGTTCCAAGTTCTATCGCTATGGTTTGTGTCCTATTGAAGTAGCCCCAAGCAGAGACTGGCGAGAATCACTTTCATTGAAAGGGTTTGCCAAGCTTCCAAAAAACGAGTTTCCTGAAACCTCAGCAAACATTTTTTCACCCAATCTTGATGATACTTCCATTTAATGATCAGCCCACCAATCCCACTTGGCTCAGCAAATTTCTTTCTTCTAGGTTAAACCGTTCCTTTGCAGTAACCGTTTTCATGTTTAGGTTTCACTCTGTTTTCTCCTGTATGGATACATGTAGTTGGAACTCTAAATCAAACACGGTTTGTGCTAGCTCTTTGAAACTTGGCAAAATAATGTAGTTCCAAGTTCTATCGCTATGGTTTGTGTCCTATTGAAGTAGCCCCAAGCAGAGACTGGCGAGAATCACTTTCATTGAAAGGGGTTGCCAAGCTTCCAAAAAACTACGAGTTTCCTGAAATCTCAGCAAACATTTTTTTACCCAATCTTGATGACACTTCCATTTAATGATCAGTACACCAATCCCACTTGGCTCACCAAATTTCGTTCTTCTAGGTTAAACCGTTCCTTTGCAGTAACCGTTTTCATGTTTAGGTTTCACTCTGTTTTCTCCTATATGGATACATGTAGTTGGAACTCTAAATCAAACACGGTTTGTGCTAGCTCTTTGAAACTTGGCACAATAATGTAGTTCCAAGTTCTATCGCTATGGTTTGTGTCCTATTGAAGTAGCCCCAAGCAGAGACTGGCGAGAATCACTTTCATTGAAAGGGTTTGCCAAGCTTCCAAAAAACGAGTTTCCTGAAACCTCAGCAAATATTTTTTCACCCAATCTTGATGATACTTCCATTTAATGATCAGCCCACCAATCCCACTTGGCTCAGCAAATTTCTTTCTTCTAGGTTAAACCGTTCCTTTGCAGTAACCGTTTTCATGTTTAGGTTTCACTCTGTTTTCTCCTATATGGATACATGTAGTTGGAACTCTAAATCAAACACGGTTTGTGCTAGCTCTTTGAAACCTGGCACAATAATGTAGTTCCAAGTTTTATTGCTATGGTTTGTGTCCTATTGAAGTAGCCCCAAGCAGAGACTGACGAGAATCACTTTCATTGAAAGGGGTTGCCAAGCTTCCAAAAAACTACGAGTTTCCTGAAATCTCAGCAAACATTTTTTCACCCAATCTTGATGATACTTCCATTTAATGATCAGTACACCAATCCCACTTGGCTCACCAAATTTCGTTCTTCTAGGTCAAACCCTTCCTTTGCAGTAACCGTTTTCATGTTTAGGTTTCACTCTGTTTTCTCCTATATGGATACATGTAGTTGGAACTCTAAATCAAACACGGTTTGTGCTAGCTCTTTGAAACTTGGCAAAATAATGTAGTTCCAAGTTCTATCGCTATGGTTTGTGTCCTATTGAAGTAGCCCCAAGCAGAGACTGGCGAGAATCACTTTAATTGAAAGGGGTTGCCAAGCTTCAAAAAACTACGAGTTTCCTGAAATCTCAGCAAACATTTTTTCACCCAATCTTGATGATACTTCCATTTAATGATCAGTACACCAGTCCCACTTGGCTCTCCAAATTTCATTCTTCTAGGTTAAACCCTTCTTTTGCAGTAACCGTTTTGATGTTTAGGTTTCACTCTGTTTTCTCCTATATAGATACATGTAGTGGGAACGCTAAATCAAACACGGTTTATGCTAGCTCTTGAAACTTGGCAAAATAATGTAGTTCCAAGTTCTATCGCTATGGTTTGTGTCCTATTGAAGTAGCCCCAAGCAGAGACTGACGAGAATCACTTTCATTGAAAGGGGTTGCCAAGCTTAGAAAAAACTACGAGTTTCCTGAAATCTCAGCAAACATTTTTTCACCCAATCTTGATGATACTTCCATTTAATGATCAGTACACCAATCCCACTTGGCTCACCAAATTTCGTTCTTCTAGGTTAAACCGTTCCTTTGCAGTAACCGTTTTCCAGGTTTAGGTTTCACTCTGTTTTCTCCTATATGGATACATGTAGTTGGAACTCTAAATCAAACACGGTTTGTGCTAGCTCTTTGAAACTTGGCACAATAATGTAGTTCCAAGTTCTATCGCTATGGTTTGTGTCCTATTGAAGTAGCCCCAAGCAGAGACTGGCGAGAATCACTTTCATTGAAAGGGTTTGCCAAGCTTCCAAAAAACGAGTTTCCTGAAACCTCAGCAAACATTTTTTCACCCAATCTTGATGACACTTCCATTTAATGATCAGCACACCAATCCCACTTGGCTCACCAAATTTCGTTCTTCTAGGTTAAACCGTTCCTTTGCAGTAACCGTTTTCATGTTTAGGTTTCACTCTGTTTTCTCCTATATGGATACATGTAGTTGGAACTCTAAATCAAACACGGTTTGTGCTAGCTCTTTGAAACCTGGCACAATAATGTAGTTCCAAGTTCTATCGCTATGGTTTGTGTCCTATTGAAGTAGCCCCAAGCAGAGACTGGCGAGAATCACTTTAATTGAAAGGGTTTGCCAAGCTTCCAAAAAACGAGTTTCCTGAAACCTCAGCAAACATTTTTTCACCCAATCTTAATGATACTTCCATTTAATGATCAGCCCACCAATCCCACTTGGCTCACCAAATTTCGTTCTTCTAGGTTAAACCGTTCCTTTGCAGTAACCGTTTTCATGTTTAGGTTTCACTCTGTTTTCTCCTATATGGATACATGTAGTTGGAACTCTAAATCAAACACGGTTTGTGCTAGCTCTTTGAAACCTGGCACAATAATGTAGTTCCAAGTTCTATCGCTATGGTTTGTGTCCTATTGAAGTAGCCCCAAGCAGAGACTGACGAGAATCACTTTCATTGAAAGGGGTTGCCAAGCTTCCAAAAAACTACGAGTTTCCTGAAATCTCAGCAAACATTTTTTCACCCAATCTTGATGATACTTCCATTTAATGATCAGTACACCAATCCCACTTGGCTCACCAAATTTCGTTCTTCTAGGTCAAACCGTTCCTTTGCAGTAACCGTTTTCATGTTTAGGTTTCACTCTGTTTTCTCCTATATGGATACATGTAGTTGGAACTCTAAATCAAACACGGTTTGTGCTAGCTCTTTGAAACTTGGCAAAATAATGTAGTTCCAAGTTCTATCGCTATGGTTTGTGTCCTATTGAAGTAGCCCCAAGCAGAGACTGACGAGAATCTCTTTCATTGAAAGGGGTTGCCAAGCTTCCAAAAAACTACGAGTTTCCTGAAATCTCAGCAAACATTTTTTCACCCAATCTTGATGATACTTCCTTTTAATGATTAGTACACCAGTCCCACTTGGCTCTCCAAATTTCATTCTTCTAGGTTAAACCCTTCTTTTGCAGTAACCGTTTTGATGTTTAGGTTTCACTCTGTTTTCTCCTATATAGATACATGTAGTGGGAACGTTAAATCAAACACGGTTTATGCTAGCTCTTGAAACTTGGCAAAATAATGTAGTTCCAAGTTCTATCGCTATGGTTTGTGTCCTATTGAAGTAGCCCCAAGCAGAGACTGACGAGAATCACTTTCATTGAAAGGGGTTGCCAAGCTTAGAAAAAACTACGAGTTTCCTGAAATCTCAGCAAACATTTTTTCACCCAATCTTGATGATACTTCCATTTAATGATCAGTACACCAATCCCACTTGGCTCACCAAATTTCGTTCTTCTAGGTTAAACCGTTCCTTTGCAGTAACCGTTTTCATGTTTAGGTTTCACTCTGTTTTCTCCTATATGGATACATGTAGTTGGAACTCTAAATCAAACACGGTTTGTGCTAGCTCTTTGAAACTTGGCACAATAATGTAGTTCCAAGTTCAATCGCTTTGCTTTGTGTCCTATTGACGTAGCCCCAAGCAGAGACTGGCGAGAATCACTTTCATTGAAAGGGTTTGCCAAGCTTCCAAAAACGAGTTTCCTGAAACCTCAGCAAACATTTTTTCACCCAATCTTGATGATACTTCCATTTAATGATCAGTCCACCAATCCCACTTGGCTCACCAAATTTCGTTCTTCTAGTTTAAACCGTTCCTTTGCAGTAACCGTTTTCATGTTTAGGTTTCACTCTGTATTCTCCTATATGGATACATGTAGTTAGAACTCTAAATCAAACACAGTTTGTGCTAGCTCTTTGAAACTTGGCACAATAATGTAGTTCGCAGTTCTATCGCTATGGTTTGTGTCCTATTGAAGTAGCCCAAAGCAGAGACTGACGAGAATCACTTTCACTGAAAGGGGTTGCCAAGCTTCCAAAAAACTACGAGTTTCCTGAAATCTCAGCAAACATTTTTTCACCCAATCTTGATGATACTTCCATTTAATGATCAGCACACCAATCCCACTTGGCTCACCAAATTTCGTTCTTCTAGGTCAAACCGTTCCTTTGCAGTAACCGTTTTCATGTTTAGGTTTCACTCTGTTTTCTCCTATATGGATACATGTAGTTGGAACTCTAAATCAAACACGGTTTGTGCTAGCTCGTTGAAACTTGGCACAATAATGTAGTTCCAAGTTCAATCGCTTTGCTTTGTGTCCTATTGAAGTAGCCCCAAGCAGAGACTGGCGAGAATCACTTTCATTGAAAGGGGTTGCCAAGCTTCCAAAAAACTACGAGTTTCCTGAAATCTCAGCAAACATTTTTTCACCCAATCTTGATGATACTTCCATTTAATGATCAGTACACCAATCCCACTTGGCTCACCAAATTTCGTTCTTCTAGGTCAAACCCTTCCTTTGCAGTAACCGTTTTCATGTTTAGGTTTCACTCTGTTTTCTCCTATATGGATACATGTAGTTGGAACTCTAAATCAAACACGGTTTGTGCTAGCTCTTTGAAACTTGGCAAAATAATGTAGTTCCAAGTTCTATCGCTATGGTTTGTGTCCTATTGAAGTAGCCCCAAGCAGAGACTGGCGAGAATCACTTTCATTGAAAGGGTTGCCAAGCTTCCAAAAAACTACGAGTTTCCTGAAATCTCAGCAAACATTTTTTCACCCAATCTTGATGACACTTCCATTTAATAATCAGTACACCAATCCCACTTGGCTCACCAAATTTCGTTCTTCTAGGTTAAACCGTTCCTTTGCAGTAACCGTTTTCATGTTTAGGTTTCACTCTGTTTTCTCCTATATGGATACATGTAGTTGGAACTCTAAATCAAACACGGTTTGTGCTAGCTCTTTGAAACTTGGCACAATAATGTAGTTCCAAGTTCTATCGCTATGGTTTGTGTCCTATTGAAGTAGCCCCAAGCAGAGACTGGCGAGAATCACTTTCATTGAAAGGGTTTGCCAAGCTTCCAAAAAACGAGTTTCCTGAAACCTCAGCAAACATTTTTTCACCCAATCTTGATGATACTTCCATTTAATGATCAGTACACCAATCCCACTTGGCTCACCAAATTTCGTTCTTCTAGTTTAAACCGTTCCTTTGCAGTAACCGTTTTCATGTTTAGGTTTCACTCTGTATTCTCCTATATGGATACATGTAGTTAGAACTCTAAATCAAACACAGTTTGTGCTAGCTCTTTGAAACTTGGCACAATAATGTAGTTCGCAGTTCTATCGCTATGGTTTGTGTCCTATTGAAGTAGCCCCAAGCAGAGACTTACGAGAATCACTTTCATTGAAAGGGTTGCCAAGCTTCCAAAAAACTACGAGTTTCCTGAAACCTCAGCAAACATTTTTTCACCCAATCTTGATGATACTTCCATTTAATGGATCAGCACACCAATTTCACTTGGCTCACCAAATTTCGTTCTTCTAGGTTAAACCGTTCCTTTGCAGTAACCGTTTTCATGTTTAGGTTTCACTCTGTTTTCTCCTATATGGATACATGTAGTTGGAACTCTAAATCAAACACGGTTTGTGCTAGCTCTTTGAAACTTGGCACAATAATGTATTTCCAAGTTCTATCGCTATGGTTTGTGTCCTATTGAAGTAGCCCCAAGCAGAGACTGACGAGAATCACTTTCATTGAAAGGGGTTGCCAAGCTTCCAAAAAACTACGAGTTTCCTGAAATCTCAGCAAACATTTTTTCACCCAATCTTGATGATACTTCCATTAAATGATCAGTACACCAATCCCACTTGGCTCACCAAATTTCGTTCTTCTAGGTCAAACCCTTCCTTTGCAGTAACCGTTTTCATGTTTAGGTTTCACTCTGTTTTCTCCTATATGGATACATGTAGTTGGAACTCTAAATCAAACACGGTTTGTGCTAGCTCTTTGAAACTTGGCAAAATAATGTAGTTCGCAGTTCTATCACTATGGTTTGTGTCCTATTGAAGTAGCCCCAAGCAGAGACTGACGAGAATCACTTTCATTGAAAGGGGTTGCCAAGCTTCCAAAAAACTACGAGTTTCCTGAAATCTCAGCAAACATTTTTTCACCCAATCGTGATGATACTTCCATTTAATGATCAGTACACCAATCCCACTTGGCTCACCAAATTTCGTTCTTCTAGGTCAAACCCTTCCTTTGCAGTAACCGTTTTCATGTTTAGGTTTCACTCTGTTTTCTCCTATATGGATACATGTAGTTGGAACTCTAAATCAAACACGGTTTGTGCTAGCTCCTTGAAACTTGGCAAAATAATGTAGTTCCAAGTTCTATCGCTATGGTTTGTGTCCTATTGAAGTAGCCCCAAGCAGAGACTGGCGAGAATCACTTTCATTGAAAGGGGTTGCCAAGCTTCCAAAAAACTACGAGTTTCCTGAAATCTCAGCAAACATTTTTTCACCCAATCTTGATGATACTTCCATTTAATGATCAGTACACCAATCCCACTTGGCTCACCAAATTTCGTTCTTCTAGTTTAAACCGTTCCTTTGCAGTAACCGTTTTCATGTTTAGGTTTCACTCTGTATTCTCCTATATGGATACATGTAGTTAGAACTCTAAATCAAACACAGTTTGTGCTAGCTCTTTGAAACTTGGCACAATAATGTAGTTCGCAGTTCTATCGCTATGGTTTGTGTCCTATTGAAGTAGCCCCAAGCAGAGACTGGCGAGAATCACTTTAATTGAAAGGGTTTGCCAAGCTTCCAAAAAACGAGTTTCCTGAAACCTCAGCAAACATTTTTTCACCCAATCTTGATGATACTTCCATTTAATGATCAGCCCACCAATCCCACTTGGCTCAGCAAATTTCTTTCTTCTAGGTTAAACCGTTCCTTTGCAGTAACCGTTTTCATGTTTAGGTTTCACTCTGTTTTCTCCTATATGGATACATGTAGTTGGAACTCTAAATCAAACACGGTTTGTGCTAGCTCTTTGAAACCTGGCACAATAATGTAGTTCCAAGTTTTATTGCTATGGTTTGTGTGCTATTGAAGTAGCCCCAAGCAGAGACTGACGAGAATCACTTTCATTGAAAGGGGTTGCCAAGCTTCCAAAAAACTACGAGTTTCCTGAAATCTCAGCAAACATTTTTTCACCCAATCTTGATGATACTTCCATTTAATGATCAGTACACCAATCCCACTTGGCTCACCAAATTTCGTTCTTCTAGGTCAAACCCTTCCTTTGCAGTAACCGTTTTCATGTTTAGGTTTCACTCTGTTTTCTCCTATATGGATACATGTAGTTGGAACTCTAAATCAAACACGGTTTGTGCTAGCTCTTTGAAACTTGGCAAAATAATGTAGTTCCAAGTTCTATCGCTATGGTTTGTGTCCTATTGAAGTAGCCCCAAGCAGAGACTGGCGAGAATCACTTTCATTGAAAGGGGTTGCCAAGCTTCCAAAAAACTACGAGTTTCCTGAAATCTCAGCAAACATTTTTTTACCCAATCTTGATGACACTTCCATTTAATAATCAGTACACCAATCCCACTTGGCTCACCAAATTTCGTTCTTCTAGGTTAAACCGTTCCTTTGCAGTAACCGTTTTCATGTTTAGGTTTCACTCTGTTTTCTCCTATATGGATACATGTAGTTGGAACTCTAAATCAAACACGGTTTGTGCTAGCTCTTTGAAACTTGGCACAATAATGTAGTTCCAAGTTCTATCGCTATGGTTTGTGTCCTATTGAAGTAGCCCCAAGCAGAGACTGGCGAGAATCACTTTCATTGAAAGGGTTTGCCAAGCTTCCAAAAAACTACGAGTTTCCTGAAACCTCAGCAAACATTTTTTCACCCAATCTTGATGATACTTCCATTTAATGATCAGCCCACCAATCCCACTTGGCTCAGCAAATTTCTTTCTTCTAGGTTAAACCGTTCCTTTGCAGTAACCGTTTTCATGTTTAGGTTTCACTCTGTTTTCTCCTATATGGATACATGTAGTTGGAACTCTAAATCAAACACGGTTTGTGCTAGCTCTTTGAAACCTGGCACAATAATGTAGTTCCAAGTTTTATTGCTATGGTTTGTGTCCTATTGAAGTAGCCCCAAGCAGAGACTGACGAGAATCACTTTCATTGAAAGTGGTTGCCAAGCTTCCAAAAAACTACGAGTTTCCTGAAATCTCAGCAAACATTTTTTCACCCAATCTTGATGATACTTCCATTTAATGATCAGTACACCAATCCCACTTGGCTCACCAAATTTCGTTCTTCTAGGTCAAACCCTTCCTTTGCAGTAACCGTTTTCATGTTTAGGTTTCACTCTGTTTTCTCCTATATGGATACATGTAGTTGGAACTCTAAATCAAACACGGTTTGTGCTAGCTCTTTGAAACTTGGCAAAATAATGTAGTTCCAAGTTCTATCGCTATGGTTTGTGTCCTATTGAAGTAGCCCCAAGCAGAGACTGGCGAGAATCACTTTCATTGAAAGGGGTTGCCAAGCTTCCCAAAAACTACGAGTTTCCTGAAATCTCAGCAAACATTTTTTCACCCAATCTTGATGATACTTCCATTTAATGATCAGTACACCAATCCCACTTGGCTCACCAAATTTCGTTCTTCTAGTTTAAACCGTTCCTTTGCAGTAACCGTTTTCATGTTTAGGTTTCACTCTGTAATCTCCTATATGGATACATGTAGTTAGAACTCTAAATCAAAGACAGTTTGTGCTAGCTCTTTGAAACTTGGCACAATAATGTAGTTTGCAGTTCTATCGCTATGGTTTGTGTCCTATTGAAGTAGCCCCAAGCAGAGACTTACGAGAATCACTTTCATTGAAAGGGGTTGCCAAGCTTCCAAAAAACTACGAGTTTCCTGAAACCTCAGCAAACATTTTTTCACCCAATCTTGATGATACTTCCATTAAATGATCAGTACACCAATCCCCCTTGGCTCACCAAATTTCGTTCTTCTAGGTCAAACCCTTCCTTTGCAGTAACCGTTTTCATGTTTAGGTTTCACTCTGTTTTCTCCTATATGGATACATGTAGTTGGAACTCTAAATCAAACACGGTTTGTGCTAGCTCTTTGAAACTTGGCAAAATAATGTAGTTCGCAGTTCTATCACTATGGTTTGTGTCCTATTGAAGTAGCCCCAAGCAGAGACTGACGAGAATCACTTTCATTGAAAGGGGTTGCCAAGCTTCCAAAAAACTACGAGTTTCCTGAAATCTCAGCAAACATTTTTTCACCCAATCGTGATGATACTTCCATTTAATGATCAGTACACCAATCCCACTTGGCTCACCAAATTTAGTTCTTCTAGGTCAAACCCTTCCTTTGCAGTAACCGTTTTCATGTTTAGGTTTCACTCTGTTTTCTCCTATATGGATACATGTAGTTGGAACTCTAAATCAAACACGGTTTGTGCTAGCTCTTTGAAACTTGGCAAAATAATGTAGTTCCAAGTTCTATCGCTATGGTTTGTGTCCTATTGAAGTAGCCCCAAGCAGAGACTGACGAGAATCACTTTCATTGAAAGGGGTTGCCAAGCTTCCAAAAAACTACGAGTTTCCTGAAATCTCAGCAAACATTTTTTCACCCAATCTTGATGATACTTCCATTTAATGATCAGTACACCAATCCCACTTGGCTCACCAATTTTCGTTCTTCTAGTTTAAACCGTTCCTTTGCAGTAACCGTTTTCATGTTTAGGTTTCACTCTGTATTTTCCTACATGGATACATGTAGTTAGAACTCTAAATCAAACACAGTTTGTGCTAGCTCTTTGAAACTTGGCACAATAATGTAGTTCGCAGTTCTATCGCTATGGTTTGTGTCCTATTGAAGTAGCCCCAAGCAGAGACTGGCGAGAATCACTTTCATTGAAAGGGGTTGCCAAGCTTCCAAAAAACTACGAGTTTCCTGATCTCAGCAAACATTTTTTTACCCAATCTTGATGACACTTCCATTTAATGATCAGTACACCAATCCCACTTGGCTCACCAAATTTCGTTCTTCTAGGTTAAACCGTTCCTTTGCAGTAACCGTTTTCATGTTTAAGTTTCACTCTGTATTCTCCTATATGGATACATGTAGTTGGAACTCTAAATCAAACACGGTTTGTGCTAGCTCTTTGAAACTTGGCACAATAATGTAGTTCCAAGTTCTATCGCTATGGTTTGTGTCCTATTGAAGTAGCCCCAAGCAGAGACTGGCGAGAATCACTTTAATTGAAAGGGTTTGCCAAGCTTCCAAAAAACGAGTTTCCTGAAACCTCAGCAAACATTTTTTCACCCAATCTTGATGATACTTCCATTTAATGATCAGCCCACCAATCCCACTTGGCTCAGCAAATTTCTTTCTTCTAGGTTAAACCGTTCCTTTGCAGTAACCGTTTTCATGTTTAGGTTTCACTCTGTTTTCTCCTATATGGATACATGTAGTTGGAACTCTAAATCAAACACGGTTTGTGCTAGCTCTTTGAAACCTGGCACAATAATGTAGTTCCAAGTTTTATTGCTATGGTTTGTGTCCTATTGAAGTAGCCCCAAGCAGAGACTGACGAGAATCACTTTCATTGAAAGGGGTTGCCAAGCTTCCAAAAAACTACGAGTTTCCTGAAATCTCAGCAAACATTTTTTCACCCAATCTTGATGATACTTCCATTTAATGATCAGTACACCAATCCCACTTGGCTCACCAAATTTCGTTCTTCTAGGTCAAACCCTTCCTTTGCAGTAACCGTTTTCATGTTTAGGTTTCACTCTGTTTTCTCCTATATGGATACATGTAGTTGGAACTCTAAATCAAACACGGTTTGTGCTAGCTCTTTGAAACTTGGCAAAATAATGTAGTTCCAAGTTCTATCGCTATGGTTTGTGTCCTATTGAAGTAGCCCCAAGCAGAGACTGGCGAGAATCACTTTCATTGAAAGGGGTTGCCAAGCTTCCAAAAAACTACGAGTTTCCTGAAATCTCAGCAAACATTTTTTTACCCAATCTTGATGACACTTCCATTTAATAATCAGTACACCAATCCCACTTGGCTCACCAAATTTCGTTCTTCTAGGTTAAACCGTTCCTTTGCAGTAACCGTTTTCATGTTTAGGTTTCACTCTGTTTTCTCCTATATGGATACATGTAGTTGGAACTCTAAATCAAACACGGTTTGTGCTAGCTCTTTGAAACTTGGCACAATAATGTAGTTCCAAGTTCTATCGCTATGGTTTGTGTCCTATTGAAGTAGCCCCAAGCAGAGACTGGCGAGAATCACTTTCATTGAAAGGGTTTGCCAAGCTTCCAAAAAACGAGTTTCCTGAAACCTCAGCAAACATTTTTTCACCCAATCTTGATGATACTTCCATTTAATGATCAGCCCACCAATCCCACTTGGCTCAGCAAATTTCTTTCTTCTAGGTTAAACCGTTCCTTTGCAGTAACCGTTTTCATGTTTAGGTTTCACTCTGTTTTCTCCTATATGGATACATGTAGTTGGAACTCTAAATCAAACACGGTTTGTGCTAGCTCTTTGAAACCTGGCACAATAATGTAGTTCCAAGTTTTATTGCTATGGTTTGTGTCCTATTGAAGTAGCCCCAAGCAGAGACTGACGAGAATCACTTTCATTGAAAGTGGTTGCCAAGCTTCCAAAAAACTACGAGTTTCCTGAAATCTCAGCAAACATTTTTTCACCCAATCTTGATGATACTTCCATTTAATGATCAGTACACCAATCCCACTTGGCTCACCAAATTTCGTTCTTCTAGGTCAAACCCTTCCTTTGCAGTAACCGTTTTCATGTTTAGGTTTCACTCTGTTTTCTCCTATATGGATACATGTAGTTGGAACTCTAAATCAAACACGGTTTGTGCTAGCTCTTTGAAACTTGGCAAAATAATGTAGTTCCAAGTTCTATCGCTATGGTTTGTGTCCTATTGAAGTAGCCCCAAGCAGAGACTGGCGAGAATCACTTTCATTGAAAGGGGTTGCCAAGCTTCCCAAAAACTACGAGTTTCCTGAAATCTCAGCAAACATTTTTTCACCCAATCTTGATGATACTTCCATTTAATGATCAGTACACCAATCCCACTTGGCTCACCAAATTTCGTTCTTCTAGTTTAAACCGTTCCTTTGCAGTAACCGTTTTCATGTTTAGGTTTCACTCTGTAATCTCCTATATGGATACATGTAGTTAGAACTCTAAATCAAAGACAGTTTGTGCTAGCTCTTTGAAACTTGGCACAATAATGTAGTTTGCAGTTCTATCGCTATGGTTTGTGTCCTATTGAAGTAGCCCCAAGCAGAGACTTACGAGAATCACTTTCATTGAAAGGGGTTGCCAAGCTTCCAAAAAACTACGAGTTTCCTGAAACCTCAGCAAACATTTTTTCACCCAATCTTGATGATACTTCCATTAAATGATCAGTACACCAATCCCCCTTGGCTCACCAAATTTCGTTCTTCTAGGTCAAACCCTTCCTTTGCAGTAACCGTTTTCATGTTTAGGTTTCACTCTGTTTTCTCCTATATGGATACATGTAGTTGGAACTCTAAATCAAACACGGTTTGTGCTAGCTCTTTGAAACTTGGCAAAATAATGTAGTTCGCAGTTCTATCACTATGGTTTGTGTCCTATTGAAGTAGCCCCAAGCAGAGACTGACGAGAATCACTTTCATTGAAAGGGGTTGCCAAGCTTCCAAAAAACTACGAGTTTCCTGAAATCTCAGCAAACATTTTTTCACCCAATCGTGATGATACTTCCATTTAATGATCAGTACACCAATCCCACTTGGCTCACCAAATTTCGTTCTTCTAGGTCAAACCCTTCCTTTGCAGTAACCGTTTTCATGTTTAGGTTTCACTCTGTTTTCTCCTATATGGATACATGTAGTTGGAACTCTAAATCAAACACGGTTTGTGCTAGCTCTTTGAAACTTGGCAAAATAATGTAGTTCCAAGTTCTATCGCTATGGTTTGTGTCCTATTGAAGTAGCCCCAAGCAGAGACTGACGAGAATCACTTTCATTGAAAGGGGTTGCCAAGCTTCCAAAAAACTACGAGTTTCCTGAAATCTCAGCAAACATTTTTTCACCCAATCTTGATGATACTTCCATTTAATGATCAGTACACCAATCCCACTTGGCTCACCAAATTTTCGTTCTTCTAGTTTAAACCGTTCCTTTGCAGTAACCGTTTTCATGTTTAGGTTTCACTCTGTATTTTCCTACATGGATACATGTAGTTAGAACTCTAAATCAAACACAGTTTGTGCTAGCTCTTTGAAACTTGGCACAATAATGTAGTTCGCAGTTCTATCGCTATGGTTTGTGTCCTATTGAAGTAGCCCCAAGCAGAGACTGGCGAGAATCACTTTCATTGAAAGGGGTTGCCAAGCTTCCAAAAAACTACGAGTTTCCTGATCTCAGCAAACATTTTTTTACCCAATCTTGATGACACTTCCATTTAATGATCAGTACACCAATCCCACTTGGCTCACCAAATTTCGTTCTTCTAGGTTAAACCGTTCCTTTGCAGTAACCGTTTTCATGTTTAAGTTTCACTCTGTATTCTCCTATATGGATACATGTAGTTGGAACTCTAAATCAAACACGGTTTGTGCTAGCTCTTTGAAACTTGGCACAATAATGTAGTTCCAAGTTCTATCGCTATGGTTTGTGTCCTATTGAAGTAGCCCCAAGCAGAGACTGGCGAGAATCACTTTAATTGAAAGGGTTTGCCAAGCTTCCAAAAAACGAGTTTCCTGAAACCTCAGCAAACATTTTTTCACCCAATCTTGATGATACTTCCATTTAATGATCAGCCCACCAATCCCACTTGGCTCAGCAAATTTCTTTCTTCTAGGTTAAACCGTTCCTTTGCAGTAACCGTTTTCATGTTTAGGTTTCACTCTGTTTTCTCCTATATGGATACATGTAGTTGGAACTCTAAATCAAACACGGTTTGTGCTAGCTCTTTGAAACCTGGCACAATAATGTAGTTCCAAGTTTTATTGCTATGGTTTGTGTCCTATTGAAGTAGCCCCAAGCAGAGACTGACGAGAATCACTTTCATTGAAAGGGGTTGCCAAGCTTCCAAAAAACTACGAGTTTCCTGAAATCTCAGCAAACATTTTTTCACCCAATCTTGATGATACTTCCATTTAATGATCAGTACACCAATCCCACTTGGCTCACCAAATTTCGTTCTTCTAGGTCAAACCCTTCCTTTGCAGTAACCGTTTTCATGTTTAGGTTTCACTCTGTTTTCTCCTATATGGATACATGTAGTTGGAACTCTAAATCAAACACGGTTTGTGCTAGCTCTTTGAAACTTGGCAAAATAATGTAGTTCCAAGTTCTATCGCTATGGTTTGTGTCCTATTGAAGTAGTCCCAAGCAGAGACTGGCGAGAATCACTTTCATTGAAAGGGGTTGCCAAGCTTCCAAAAAACTACGAGTTTCCTGAAATCTCAGCAAACATTTTTTTACCCAATCTTGATGACACTTCCATTTAATAATCAGTACACCAATCCCACTTGGCTCACCAAATTTCGTTCTTCTAGGTTAAACCGTTCCTTTGCAGTAACCATTTTCATGTTTAGGTTTCACTCTGTTTTCTCCTATATGGATACATGTAGTTGGAACTCTAAATCAAACACGGTTTGTGCTAGCTCTTTGAAACTTGGCACAATAATGTAGTTCCAAGTTCTATCGCTATGGTTTGTGTCCTATTGAAGTAGCCCCAAGCAGAGACTGGCGAGAATCACTTTCATTGAAAGGGTTTGCCAAGCTTCCAAAAACGAGTTTCCTGAAACCTCAGCA
>NW_027553654.1:0-34338 GCF_045843805.1 Urocitellus parryii
GAGAAAACAGAGTGAAACCTAAACATTAAAACGGTTACTGCAAAGGAACGGTTTAACCTAGAAGAACGAAATTTTGTGAGCCAAGTGGGACTGGTGTACTGATCATTAAATGGACGTATCATCAAGATTGGGTGAAAAAATGTTTGCTGAGATTTCAAGAACTCGTAGTTTTTTGGAAGCTTGGCAACCCCTTTCAATGAAAGTGATTCTCGTCAGTCTCTGCTTGGGGCTACTTCCAGAGGACACAAACCATAGCCATAGAACTTGGAACTACATTATTGTGCCAAGTTTCAAAGAGCTAGCACAAACCGTGTTTGATTTAGAGTTCCAACTACATGTATCCATATAGGAGAAAACAGAGTGAAACCTAAACATGAAAACGGTTACTGCAAAGGAACGGTTTAACCTAGAAGAACGAAATTTGGTGAGCCAAGTGGGACTGGTGTACTGATCATTACCTGCAAGTATCATCACGATTGGGTGAAAAAATGTTTGCTGAGATTTCAGGAAACTCGTAGTTTTTTGGAAGGTTGGCAACCCCTTTCAATGAAAGTGATTCTCGTCAGTCTCTGCTTGGGGCTACTTCCAGAGGACACAAACCATAGCCCTAGAACTGGAACTACATTATTGTGCCAAGTTTCAAAGAGCTAGCACAAACCGTGTTTGATTTAGAGTTCCAACTACATGTATCCATATAGGAGAAAACAGAGTGAAACCTAAACATGAAAACGGTTACTGCAAAGGAACGGTTTAACTTAGAAGAACGAAATTTGGTGAGCCAAGTGGGACTGGTGTACTGATCATTAAATGGATGTATCATCAAGATTGGGTGAAAAAATGTTTGCTGAGATTTCCGGAAACTCGTAGTTTTTTGGAAGCTTGGCAACCCCTTTCAATGAAAGTGATTCTCGTCAGTCTCTGCTTGGGGCTACTTCCAGAGGACACAAACCATAGCCATAGAACTTGGAACTACATTATTGTGCCAAGTTTCAAAGAGCTAGCACAAACCGTGTTTGATTTAGAGTTCCAACTACATGTATCCATATAGGAGAAAACAGAGTGAAACCTAAACAAGAAAACGGTTACTGCAAAGGAACGGTTTAACCTAGAAGAACGAAATTTGGTGAGCCAAGTGGGACTGGTGTACTGATCATTACCTGCAAGTATCATCAAGATTGGGTGAAAAATGTTTGCTGAGATTTCAGGAAACTCGTAGTTTTTTGGAAGCTTGGCAACCCCTTTCAATGAAAGTGATTCTCGTCAGTCTCTGCTTGGGGCTACTTCCAGAGGACACAAACCATAGCCCTAGAACTTGGAACTACATTATTGTGCCAAGTTTCAAAGTGCTAGCACAAACCGTGTTTGATTTAGAGTTCCAACTACATGTATCCATATAGGAGAAAACAGAGTGAAACCTAAACATGAAAACGGTTACTGCAAAGGAACGTTTTTACCTAGAAGAACGAAATTTGGTGAGCCAAGTGGGACTGGTGTACTGATCATTACCTGCAAGTATCATCACGATTGGGTGAAAAAATGTTTGCTGAGATTTCAGGAAACTCGTAGTATTTTGGAAGCTTGGCAACCCCTTTCAATGAAAGTGATTCTCGTCAGTCTCTACTTGGGGCTACTTCCAGAGGACACAAACCATAGCCATAGAACTTGGAACTACATTATTGTGCCAAGTTTCAAAGAGCTATCACAAACCGTGTTTGATTTAGACTTCCAACTACATGTATCCATATAGGAGAAAACAGAGTGAAACCCAAACATGAAAATGGTTACTGCAAAGGAACGGTTTAACTTAGAAGAACGAAATTTGGTGAGCCAAGTGGGACTGGTGTACTGATCATTAAATGGATGTATCATCAAGATTGGGTGAAAAAATGTTTGCTGAGATTTCAGGAAACTCGTAGTTTTTTGGAAGCTTGGCAACCCCTTTCAATGAAAGTGATTCTCGTCAGTCTCTGCTTGGGGCTACCTCCAGAGGACACAAACCATAGCCATAGAACTTGGAACTACATTATTGTGCCACGTTTCAAAGAGATAGCACAAACCGTGTTTGATTTAGAGTTCCAACTACATGTATCCATATAGGAGAAAACAGAGTGAAACCTAAACATGAAAACGGTTACTGCAAAGGAACGGTTTAACCTAGAAGAACGAAATTTGGTGAGCCAAGTGGGACTGGTGTACTGATCATTACCTGCAAGTATCATCACGATTGGGTGAAAAAATATTTGCTGAGATATCAGGAAACTCGTAGTTTTTTGGAAGGTTGGCAACCCCTTTCAATGAAAGTGATTCTCGTCAGTCTCTGCTTGGGGCTACTTCCAGAGGACACAAACCATAGCCATAGAACTTGGAACTACATTATTGTGCCAAGTTTCAAAGTGCTAGCACAAACCGTGTTTGATTTAGAGTTCCAACTACATGTATCCATATAGGAGAAAACAGAGTGAAACCTAAACATGAAAACGGTTACTGCAAAGGAACGGTTTTACCTAGAAGAACGAAATTTGGTGAGCCAAGTGGGACTGGTGTACTGATCATTACCTGCAAGTATCATCACGATTGGGTGAAAAAATGTTTGCTGAGATTTCAGGAAACTCGTAGTATTTTGGAAGGTTGGCAACCCCTTTCAATGAAATTGATTCTCGTCAGTCTCTGCTTGGGGCTACTTCCAGAGGACACAAACCATAGCCCTAGAACTTGGAACTACATTATTGTGCCAAGTTTCAAAGAGATAGCACAAACCGTGTTTGATTTAGAGTTCCAACTACATGTATCCATATAGGAGAAAACAGAGTGAAACCTAAACATGAAAACGGTTACTGCAAAGGGACGGTTTAACTTAGAAGAACGAAATTTGGTGAGCCAAGTGGGACTGGTGTACTGATCATTACCTGCAAGTATCATCACGATTGGGTGAAAAAATGTTTGCTGAGATTTCCGGAAACTCGTAGTTTTTTGGAAGCTTGGCAACCCCTTTCAATGAAAGTGATTCTCGTCAGTCTCTGCTTGGGGCTACTTCCAGAGGACACAAACCATAGCCATAGAACTTGGAACTACATTATTGTGCCAAGTTTCAAAGAGCTAGCACAAACCGTGTTTGATTTAGAGTTCCAACTACATGTATCCATATAGGAGAAAACAGAGTGAAACCTAAACATGAAAACGGTTACTGCAAAGGAACGGTTTAACCTAGAAGAACGAAATTTGGTGAGCCAAGTGAGACTGGTGTACTGATCATTACCTGCACGTATCATCATGATTGGGTCAAAAAATGTTTGCTGAGATTTCAGGAAACTCGTAGTTTTTTGTAAGCTTGGCAACACCTGTCAATGAAAGTGATTCTCGTCAGTCTCTGCTTGGGGCGACTTCCAGAGGACACAAACCATAGCCATAGAACTTGGAACTACATTATTGTTCCAAGTTTCAAAGAGCTAGCACAAACCGTGTTTGATTTAGAGTTCCAACTACATGTATCCATATAGGAGAAAACAGAGTGAAACCCAAACATGAAAACGGTTACTGCAAAGGAACAGTTTAACCTAGAAGAACGAAATTTGGTGAGGCAAGTGGGACTGGTGTACTGATCATTAAATGGATGTATCATCAAGATTGGGTGAAAAAATGTTTGCTGAGATTTCAGGAAACTCGTAGTTTTTTGGAAGCTTGGCAACCCCTTTCAATGAAAGTGATTCTCGTCAGTCTCTGCTTGGGGCTACTTCCAGAGGACACTATCCATAGCCATAGAACTTGGAACTACATTATTTTGCCAAGTTTCAAAGAGCTAGCACAAACCGTGTTTGATTTACAGTTCCAACTACATGTATCCATATAGGAGAAAACAGAGTGAAACCTAAACATGAAAACGGTTACTGCAAAGGAACGGTTTAACCTAGAAGAACGAAATTTGGTGAGCCAAGTGGGACTGGTGTACTGATCATTACCTGCAAGTATCATCACGATTGGGTGAAAAAATGTTTGCTGAGATTTCAGGAAACTCGTAGTTTTTTGGAAGCTTGGCAACCCCTTTCAATGAAAGTGATTCTCGTCAGTCTCTGCTTGGGGCTACTTCCAGAGGACACAAACCATAGCCATAGAACTTGGAACTATATTATTGTGCCAAGTTTCAAAGAGCTAGCACAAACCGTGTTTGATTTAGAGTTCCAACTACATGTATCCATATAGGAGAAAACAGAGTGAAACCTAAACATGAAAACGGTTACTGCAAAGGAACGGTTTAACCTAGAAGAACGAAATTTGGTGAGCCAAGTGGGACTGGTGTACTGATCATTAAATGGATGTATCATCAAGATTGGGTGAAAAAATGTTTGCTGAGTTTTAGGGAATCTCGTAGTTTTTTGGAAGCTTGGCAACCCCTTTCAATGAAAGTGATTCTCGTCAGTCTCTGCTTGGGGCTACTTCCAGAGGACACAAACCATAGCCATAGAACTTGGAACTACATTATTGTGCCAAGTTTCAAAGAGCTAGCACAAACCGTGTTTGATTTAGACTTCCAAATACATGTATCCATATAGGAGAAAACAGAGTGAAACCTAAACATGAAAACGGTTACTGCAAAGGAACGGTTTAACCTAGAAGAACGAAATTTGGTGAGCCAAGTGGGACTGGTGTACTGATCATTACCTGCAAGTATCATCAGGATTGGGTGAAAAAATGTTTGCTGAGATTTCAGGAAACTCGTAGTTTTTTGGAAGGTTGGCAACCCCTTTCAATGAAAGTGATTCTCGTCAGTCTCTGCTTGGGCTACCTCCATAGGACACAAACCATTGCCATAGAACTTGGAACTATATTATTGTGCCAAGTTTCAAAGAGCTAGCACAAACCGTGTTTGATTTAGAGTTCCAACTACATGTATCCATATAGGAGAAAACAGAGTGAAACCTAAACATGAAAACGGTTACTGCAAAGGAACGGTTTAACCTAGAAGAACGAAATTTGGTGAGCCAAGTGGGACTGGTGTACTGATCATTAAATGGAAGTATCATCAAGATTGGGTGAAAACATGTTTGCTGAGATTTCCGGAAACTCGTAGTTTTTTGGAAGCTTGGCAAACCCTTTCAATGAAAGTGATTCTCGTCAGTCTCTACTTGGGGCTACTTCCAGAGGACACAAACCATAGCCATGGAACTTGGAACTACATTATTGTTCCAAATTTCAAAGAGCTAGCACAAACCGTGTTTGATTTAGACTTCCAACTACATGTATCCATATAGGAGAAAACAGAGTGAAACCTAAACATGAAAACGGTTACTGCAAAGGAACGGTTTAACCTAGAAGAACGAAATTTGGTGAGCCAAGTGGGACTGGTGTACTGATCATTACCTGCAAGTATCATCACGATTGGGTGAAAAAATGTTTGCTGAGATTTCAGGAAACTCGTAGTTTTTTGGAAGGTTGGCAACCCCTTTCAATGAAAGTGATTCTCGTCAGTCTCTGCTTGGGGCTACTTCCAGAGGACACAAACCATAGCCCTAGAACTGGAACTACATTATTGTGCCAAGTTTCAAAGAGCTAGCACAAACCGTGTTTGATTTAGAGTTCCAACTACATGTATCCATATAGGAGAAAACAGAGTGAAACCTAAACATGAAAACGGTTACTGCAAAGGAACGGTTTAACTTAGAAGAACGAAATTTGGTGAGCCAAGTGGGACTGGTGTACTGATCATTAAATGGATGTATCATCAAGATTGGGTGAAAAAATGTTTGCTGAGATTTCCGGAAACTCGTAGTTTTTTGGAAGCTTGGCAACCCCTTTCAATGAAAGTGATTCTCGTCAGTCTCTGCTTGGGGCTACTTCCAGAGGACACAAACCATAGCCATAGAACTTGGAACTACATTATTGTGCCAAGTTTCAAAGAGCTAGCACAAACCGTGTTTGATTTAGAGTTCCAACTACATGTATCCATATAGGAGAAAACAGAGTGAAACCTAAACAAGAAAACGGTTACTGCAAAGGAACGGTTTAACCTAGAAGAACGAAATTTGGTGAGCCAAGTGGGACTGGTGTACTGATCATTACCTGCAAGTATCATCAAGATTGGGTGAAAAATGTTTGCTGAGATTTCAGGAAACTCGTAGTTTTTTGGAAGCTTGGCAACCCCTTTCAATGAAAGTGATTCTCGTCAGTCTCTGCTTGGGGCTACTTCCAGAGGACACAAACCATAGCCCTAGAACTTGGAACTACATTATTGTGCCAAGTTTCAAAGTGCTAGCACAAACCGTGTTTGATTTAGAGTTCCAACTACATGTATCCATATAGGAGAAAACAGAGTGAAACCTAAACATGAAAACGGTTACTGCAAAGGAACGTTTTTACCTAGAAGAACGAAATTTGGTGAGCCAAGTGGGACTGGTGTACTGATCATTACCTGCAAGTATCATCACGATTGGGTGAAAAAATGTTTGCTGAGATTTCAGGAAACTCGTAGTATTTTGGAAGCTTGGCAACCCCTTTCAATGAAAGTGATTCTCGTCAGTCTCTACTTGGGGCTACTTCCAGAGGACACAAACCATAGCCATAGAACTTGGAACTACATTATTGTGCCAAGTTTCAAAGAGCTATCACAAACCGTGTTTGATTTAGACTTCCAACTACATGTATCCATATAGGAGAAAACAGAGTGAAACCCAAACATGAAAATGGTTACTGCAAAGGAACGGTTTAACTTAGAAGAACGAAATTTGGTGAGCCAAGTGGGACTGGTGTACTGATCATTAAATGGATGTATCATCAAGATTGGGTGAAAAAATGTTTGCTGAGATTTCAGGAAACTCGTAGTTTTTTGGAAGCTTGGCAACCCCTTTCAATGAAAGTGATTCTCGTCAGTCTCTGCTTGGGGCTACCTCCAGAGGACACAAACCATAGCCATAGAACTTGGAACTACATTATTGTGCCACGTTTCAAAGAGATAGCACAAACCGTGTTTGATTTAGAGTTCCAACTACATGTATCCATATAGGAGAAAACAGAGTGAAACCTAAACATGAAAACGGTTACTGCAAAGGAACGGTTTAACCTAGAAGAACGAAATTTGGTGAGCCAAGTGGGACTGGTGTACTGATCATTACCTGCAAGTATCATCACGATTGGGTGAAAAAATGTTTGCTGAGATATCAGGAAACTCGTAGTTTTTTGGAAGGTTGGCAACCCCTTTCAATGAAAGTGATTCTCGTCAGTCTCTGCTTGGGGCTACTTCCAGAGGACACAAACCATAGCCATAGAACTTGGAACTACATTATTGTGCCAAGTTTCAAAGTGCTAGCACAAACCGTGTTTGATTTAGAGTTCCAACTACATGTATCCATATAGGAGAAAACAGAGTGAAACCTAAACATGAAAACGGTTACTGCAAAGGAACGGTTTTACCTAGAAGAACGAAATTTGGTGAGCCAAGTGGGACTGGTGTACTGATCATTACCTGCAAGTATCATCACGATTGGGTGAAAAAATGTTTGCTGAGATTTCAGGAAACTCGTAGTATTTTGGAAGGTTGGCAACCCCTTTCAATGAAATTGATTCTCGTCAGTCTCTGCTTGGGGCTACTTCCAGAGGACACAAACCATAGCCCTAGAACTTGGAACTACATTATTGTGCCAAGTTTCAAAGAGATAGCACAAACCGTGTTTGATTTAGAGTTCCAACTACATGTATCCATATAGGAGAAAACAGAGTGAAACCTAAACATGAAAACGGTTACTGCAAAGGAACGGTTTAACCTAGAAGAACGAAATTTGGTGAGCCAAGTGGGACTGGTGTACTGATCATTACCTGCAAGTATCATCACGATTGGGTGAAAAAATGTTTGCTGAGATTTCCGGAAACTCGTAGTTTTTTGGAAGCTTGGCAACCCCTTTCAATGAAAGTGATTCTCGTCAGTCTCTGCTTGGGGCTACTTCCAGAGGACACAAACCATAGCCATAGAACTTGGAACTACATTATTGTGCCAAGTTTCAAAGAGCTAGCACAAACCGTGTTTGATTTAGAGTTCCAACTACATGTATCCATATAGGAGAAAACAGAGTGAAACCTAAACATGAAAACGGTTACTGCAAAGGAACGGTTTAACCTAGAAGAACGAAATTTGGTGAGCCAAGTGAGACTGGTGTACTGATCATTACCTGCACGTATCATCATGATTGGGTCAAAAAATGTTTGCTGAGATTTCAGGAAACTCGTAGTTTTTTGTAAGCTTGGCAACACCTGTCAATGAAAGTGATTCTCGTCAGTCTCTGCTTGGGGCGACTTCCAGAGGACACAAACCATAGCCATAGAACTTGGAACTACATTATTGTTCCAAGTTTCAAAGAGCTAGCACAAACCGTGTTTGATTTAGAGTTCCAACTACATGTATCCATATAGGAGAAAACAGAGTGAAACCCAAACATGAAAACGGTTACTGCAAAGGAACAGTTTAACCTAGAAGAACGAAATTTGGTGAGGCAAGTGGGACTGGTGTACTGATCATTAAATGGATGTATCATCAAGATTGGGTGAAAAAATGTTTGCTGAGATTTCAGGAAACTCGTAGTTTTTTGGAAGCTTGGCAACCCCTTTCAATGAAAGTGATTCTCGTCAGTCTCTGCTTGGGGCTACTTCCAGAGGACACTATCCATAGCCATAGAACTTGGAACTACATTATTTTGCCAAGTTTCAAAGAGCTAGCACAAACCGTGTTTGATTTACAGTTCCAACTACATGTATCCATATAGGAGAAAACAGAGTGAAACCTAAACATGAAAACGGTTACTGCAAAGGAACGGTTTAACCTAGAAGAACGAAATTTGGTGAGCCAAGTGGGACTGGTGTACTGATCATTACCTGCAAGTATCATCACGATTGGGTGAAAAAATGTTTGCTGAGATTTCAGGAAACTCGTAGTTTTTTGGAAGCTTGGCAACCCCTTTCAATGAAAGTGATTCTCGTCAGTCTCTGCTTGGGGCTACTTCCAGAGGACACAAACCATAGCCATAGAACTTGGAACTATATTATTGTGCCAAGTTTCAAAGAGCTAGCACAAACCGTGTTTGATTTAGAGTTCCAACTACATGTATCCATATAGGAGAAAACAGAGTGAAACCTAAACATGAAAACGGTTACTGCAAAGGAACGGTTTAACCTAGAAGAACGAAATTTGGTGAGCCAAGTGGGACTGGTGTACTGATCATTAAATGGATGTATCATCAAGATTGGGTGAAAAAATGTTTGCTGAGTTTTAGGGAATCTCGTAGTTTTTTGGAAGCTTGGCAACCCCTTTCAATGAAAGTGATTCTCGTCAGTCTCTGCTTGGGGCTACTTCCAGAGGACACAAACCATAGCCATAGAACTTGGAACTACATTATTTTGCCAAGTTTCAAAGAGCTAGCACAAACCGTGTTTGATTTAGACTTCCAAATACATGTATCCATATAGGAGAAAACAGAGTGAAACCTAAACATGAAAACGGTTACTGCAAAGGAACGGTTTAACCTACAAGAACGAAATTTGGTGAGCCAAGTGGGACTGGTGTACTGATCATTACCTGCAAGTATCATCAGGATTGGGTGAAAAAATGTTTGCTGAGATTTCAGGAAACTCGTAGTTTTTTGGAAGGTTGGCAACCCCTTTCAATGAAAGTGATTCTCGTCAGTCTCTGCTTGGGCTACCTCCATAGGACACAAACCATTGCCATAGAACTTGGAACTATATTATTGTGCCAAGTTTCAAAGAGCTAGCACAAACCGTGTTTGATTTAGAGTTCCAACTACATGTATCCATATAGGAGAAAACAGAGTGAAACCTAAACATGAAAACGGTTACTGCAAAGGAACGGTTTAACCTAGAAGAACGAAATTTGGTGAGCCAAGTGGGACTGGTGTACTGATCATTAAATGGAAGTATCATCAAGATTGGGTGAAAACATGTTTGCTGAGATTTCCGGAAACTCGTAGTTTTTTGGAAGCTTGGCAAACCCTTTCAATGAAAGTGATTCTCGTCAGTCTCTACTTGGGGCTACTTCCAGAGGACACAAACCATAGCCATGGAACTTGGAACTACATTATTGTTCCAAATTTCAAAGAGCTAGCACAAACCGTGTTTGATTTAGACTTCCAACTACATGTATCCATATAGGAGAAAACAGAGTGAAACCTAAACATGAAAACGGTTACTGCAAAGGAACGGTTTAACCTAGAAGAACGAAATTTGGTGAGCCAAGTGGGACTGGTGTACTGATCATTAAATGGATGTATCATCAAGATTGGGTGAAAAAATGTTTGCTGAGATTTCAGGAAACTCGTAGTTTTTTGGAAGCTTGGCAACCCCTTTCAATGAAAGTGATTCTCGTCAGTCTCTGCTTGGGGGTACTTCCAGAGGACACAATCCATAGCCATAGAACTTGGAACTACATTATTGTGCCAAGTTTCAAAGTGCTAGCACAAACCGTGTTTGATTTAGAGTTCCAACTACACGTATCCATATAGGAGAAAACAGAGTGAAACCTAAACATGAAAACGGTTACTGCAAAGGAACGGTTTAACCTAGAAGAACGAAATTTGGTGAGCCAAGTGGGACTGGTGTACTGATCATTACCTGCAAGTATCATCACGATTGGGTGAAAAAATGTTTGCTGAGATTTCAGGAAACTCGTATTTTTTTGGAAGCTTGGCAACCCCTTTCAATGAAAGTGATTCTCGTCAGTCTCCGCTTGGGGCTACCTCCAGAGGACACAAACCATAGCCATAGAACTTGGAACTACATTATTGTGCCACGTTTCAAAGAGATAGCACAAACCGTGTTTGTTTTAGAGTTCCAAATACATGTATCCATATAGGAGAAAACAGAGTGAAACCTAAACATGAAAACGGTTACTGCAAAGGAACGGTTTAACCTAGAAGAACGAAATTTGGTGAGCCAAGTGGAACTGGTGTACTGATCATTACCTGCAAGTATCATCACGATTGGGTGAAAAAATGTTTGCTGAGATTTCAGGAAACTCGTAGTTTTTTGGAAGCTTGGCAACCCCTTTCAATGAAAGTGATTCTCGTCAGTCTCTGCTTGGGGCTACTTCCAGAGGACACTATCCATAGCCATAGAACTTGGAACTACATTATTTTGCCAAGTTTCAAAGAGCTAGCACAAACCGTGTTTGATTTACAGTTCCAACTACATGTATCCATATAGGAGAAAACAGAGTGAAACCTAAACATGAAAACGGTTACTGCAAAGGAACGGTTTAACCTAGAAGAACGAAATTTGGTGAGCCAAGTGGGACTGGTGTACTGATCATTACCTGCAAGTATCATCACGATTGGGTGAAAAAATGTTTGCTGAGATTTCAGGAAACTCGTAGTTTTTTGGAAGCTTGGCAACCCCTTTCAATGAAAGTGATTCTCGTCAGTCTCTGCTTGGGGCTACTTCCAGAGGACACAAACCATAGCCATAGAACTTGGAACTATATTATTGTGCCAAGTTTCAAAGAGCTAGCACAAACCGTGTTTGATTTAGAGTTCCAACTACATGTATCCATATAGGAGAAAACAGAGTGAAACCTAAACATGAAAACGGTTACTGCAAAGGAACGGTTTAACCTAGAAGAACGAAATTTGGTGAGCCAAGTGGGACTGGTGTACTGATCATTAAATGGATGTATCATCAAGATTGGGTGAAAAAATGTTTGCTGAGTTTTAGGGAATCTCGTAGTTTTTTGGAAGCTTGGCAACCCCTTTCAATGAAAGTGATTCTCGTCAGTCTCTGCTTGGGGCTACTTCCAGAGGACACAAACCATAGCCATAGAACTTGGAACTACATTATTGTGCCAAGTTTCAAAGAGCTACCACAAACCGTGTTTGATTTAGACTTCCAAATACATGTATCCATATAGGAGAAAACAGAGTGAAACCTAAACATGAAAACGGTTACTGCAAAGGAACGGTTTAACCTAGAAGAACGAAATTTGGTGAGCCAAGTGGGACTGGTGTACTGATCATTACCTGCAAGTATCATCAGGATTGGGTGAAAAAATGTTTGCTGAGATTTCAGGAAACTCGTAGTTTTTTGGAAGCTTGGCAACCCCTTTCAATGAAAGTGATTCTCGTCAGTCTCTGCTTGGGCTACCTCCATAGGACACAAACCATTGCCATAGAACTTGGAACTATATTATTGTGCCAAGTTTCAAAGAGCTAGCACAAACCGTGTTTGATTTAGAGTTCCAACTACATGTATCCATATAGGAGAAAACAGAGTGAAACCTAAACATGAAAACGGTTACTGCAAAGGAACGGTTTAACCTAGAAGAACGAAATTTGGTGAGCCAAGTGGGACTGGTGTACTGATCATTAAATGGAAGTATCATCAAGATTGGGTGAAAACATGTTTGCTGAGATTTCCGGAAACTCGTAGTTTTTTGGAAGCTTGGCAAACCCTTTCAATGAAAGTGATTCTCGTCAGTCTCTACTTGGGGCTACTTCCAGAGGACACAAACCATAGCCATGGAACTTGGAACTACATTATTGTTCCAAATTTCAAAGAGCTAGCACAAACCGTGTTTGATTTAGACTTCCAACTACATGTATCCATATAGGAGAAAACAGAGTGAAACCTAAACATGAAAACGGTTACTGCAAAGGAACGGTTTAACCTAGAAGAACGAAATTTGGTGAGCCAAGTGGGACTGGTGTACTGATCATTAAATGGATGTATCATCAAGATTGGGTGAAAAAATGTTTGCTGAGATTTCAGGAAACTCGTAGTTTTTTGGAAGCTTGGCAACCCCTTTCAATGAAAGTGATTCTCGTCAGTCTCTGCTTGGGGGTACTTCCAGAGGACACAATCCATAGCCATAGAACTTGGAACTACATTATTGTGCCAAGTTTCAAAGTGCTAGCACAAACCGTGTTTGATTTAGAGTTCCAACTACACGTATCCATATAGGAGAAAACAGAGTGAAACCTAAACATG
The DNA here is from genome assembly GCF_045843805.1 of Urocitellus parryii. Classification (NCBI taxonomy): domain Eukaryota; kingdom Metazoa; phylum Chordata; class Mammalia; order Rodentia; family Sciuridae; genus Urocitellus; species Urocitellus parryii. The sequence continues at coordinate 12,970 of NW_027553654.1, forward strand.
AAAACGGTTACTGCAAAGGAACGGTTTAAGCTAGAAGAACGAAATTTGGTGAGCCAAGTGGGACTGGTGTACTGATCATTACCTGCAAGTATCATCACGATTGGGTGAAAAAATGTTTGCTGAGATTTCAGGAAACTCGTAGTTTTTTGGAAGGTTGGCAACCCCTTTCAATGAAAGTGATTCTCGTCAGTCTCTGCTTGGGGCTACTTCCAGAGGACACAAACCATAGCCCTAGAACTTGGAACTACATTATTGTGCCAAGTTTCAAAGTGCTAGCACAAACCGTGTTTGATTTAGAGTTCCAACTACATGTATCCATATAGGAGAAAACAGAGTGAAACCTAAACATGAAAACGGTTACTGCAAAGGAACGGTTTTACCTAGAAGAACGAAATTTGGTGAGCCAAGTGGGACTGGTGTACTGATCATTACCTGCAAGTATCATCATGATTGGGTGAAAAAATGTTTGCTGAGATTTCAGGAAACTCGTAGTTTTTTGGAAGCTTGGCAACCCCTTTCAATGAAAGTGATTCTCGTCAGTCTCTGCTTGGGGCTACCTCCAGAGGACACAAACCATAGCCATAGAACTTGGAACTACATTATTGTGCCACGTTTCAAAGAGCTAGCACAAACCGTGTTTGATTTAGACTTCCAAATACATGTATCCATATAGGAGAAAACAGAGTGAAACCTAAACATGAAAACGGTTACTGCACTATGGGTGTCCTATTGAGGAATTTGGAGCCCGATCCCACCGCGTGTAGATCATAACCAACTTTTTCTTCTATCAGATGCCATGTCTCTGATTTAATATCAAGCTCCTTGATCCATTTTGAGTTAACTTTTGTGCACGGCGAGAGATAGGGATTCAGATTCATTTTGGTACAAATGGATTTCCAGTTTTCCCAGCACCATTTGTTGAAGATGCTATCCTTCCTCCATTGCATGCTTTTAGCCCCTTTATCAAAAATAAGATAGTTGTAGTTTTGTGGATTGGTTACTGTGTCCTCTATTCTGTACCATTGGTCCACCCGCCTGTTTTGGTACCAGTACCATGCTGTTTTTGTTACTATTGCTCTGTAGTATAGTTTGAAGTCTGGTATCGCTATACCGCCTGATTCACACTTCCTGCTTAGTATTGTTTTTGCTATTCTGGGTCTCTTATTGTTCCATATGAATTTCATGATTCTTTTATCGATTTCTACAAGATATGCTGTTGGGATTATGATTGGCATTGCATTGAACTTATATAGGACTTTTGGTAATATCGCCATTTTGATGATGTTAGTTCTGCCTATCCATGAGCAGGGTATATTTTTCCATCTTCTAAGGTCTTCTTCTATGTCTTTCTTTAGGGTTCTGTAATTTTCATTGTATAAATCTTTCACCTCTTTTGTTAGGTTGATTCCCAAGTATTTTATTTTTTGGGGGGATATTGTGAATGGAGTAGTTGTCCTCATTTCCGTTTCAGAGGCTCTGTCGCTGATATACAGGAATGCCTTTGATTTATGCGTGTTGATCTTATATCCTGCCACTTTGCTGAATTCATTTATTAGCTCTAATAGCTTCTTTGTAGACCCTTTTGGGTCTGCTAGGTATAGAATCATATCATCTGCAAATAGAATCAACAAATGGGACTTACTCAAACTAAAAAGTTTTTTCTCAGCAAAAGAAACAATAAGAGAGATAAACAGGGAGCCTACATCCTGGGAACAAATCTTTACTCCACACACTTCAGATAGAGCCCTAATAACCAGAATATACAAAGAACTCAAAAAATTAGACAATAAGATAACAAATAACCCAATCAATAAATGGGCCAAGGACCTGAACAGACACTTCTCAGAGGAGGACATACAATCAATCAATAAGTACATGAAAAAATGCTCACCATCGCTAGTAGTCAGAGAAATGCAAATCAAAACTACCCTAAGATACCATCTCACTCCAGTAAGACTGGCAGCCATTAGGAAGTCAAACAACAATAAGTGCTGGAGAGGATGCGGGGAAAAGGGCACTCTTGTTCATTGCTGGTGGGACTGCAAATTGGTGCAGCCAATTTGGAAAGCAGTATGGAGATTTCTTGGAAAGCTGGGAATGGAACCACCATTTGACCCAGCTATTCCCCTTCTCGGTCTATTCCCTAAAGCCCTAACAAGAGCATGCTACAGGGACACTGCTACATCGATGTTCATAGCAGCTCAATTCACGATAAGCAAGACTGTGGAACCAGCCTAGATGCCCTTCAATAGATGAATGGATAAAAAAAATGTGGCATTTATATACTATGGAGTATTACTCTGCATTAAAAAATGACAAAATCATAGAATTTGGAGGGAAATGGATGGCATTAGAGCAGATTATGCTAAGTGAAGCTAGTCAATCTTTAAAAAACAAATTCCAAATGACTCCTTTGATATAAGGAGAGTGAACAAGGACAGGGTAGGGACGAAGAGCTTGAGAAGAAGATTTACATTAAACAGGGATGAGAGGTGGGAGGGAAAGGGAGTGAGAAGGGAAAGTGCATGGAAATGGAAGGCGATCCTCAGGGTTATAAAAAATGTCATATAAGAGGAAAGGAGGGGTAAGACAAGATAATACAAATGGAAGAAATGATTTACAGTAGAAGGGGTAGAGAGAGAAAAGGGGAGGGGAGGGGAGGCGAGGGGAGGGGAGTGGGGTTAGTAGAGAATAGGACAGACAGCAGAATACATCAGACACTAGAAAGGCAATATGTCAATCAATGGAAGGGAAACTGATGTGATACAGCAATTTGTATACGGGGTAAAAGCGGGAGTTCATAATCCATGTGAATCAACCATGTAATATGATGTATTAAGAACTATGTAATGTTATGAACGACCAATAAAAAAAAAAAAAAATAAAAGTGTTCCCTCCTCTCCAATGTCTGAGAGTTCGAGAAAAAAAAAAAATTGTATTTGTGAGCATAGAAGAAATTTACTGACTTTCTTTCTGTTTGGTACCAGGCTGACTCACCAGACTATTACTTTTTCTGACAATTTATCAGTTGGTTTTAGGGAAGTTTCTATGTATAGGATTATATTGCCAACAAATAACACGCAATTTTGTATTTTGTCTAAATTTATATATATTTTTTTCTTTGGCAAAATCCTTCAGGACAATCTTCAATATGAACAGTGATAATTTTTTAACCCTTGCCTTGCTGTTTACATTACAGGGAACACTTCCAGAGTCATACCATTTACTATGAAGTCTTAGCTTTTTAAGTGCTTTTTATTTTCCCCATTTAAGCATTTTTAATATGATGAAGTTTCTATGTGAAATAGATTTCAAATTTTTAAAATGAGCTCGCAGCAAGCATGTGTTGCGAAGATCATCTTTTTCTTTCTTAATCTGATAATTGATTTATTTTAAAATTATTTAGTATTAAACCATCTGTATATTTCTATAGTGAAAAAAAAAAAAAAAAAAAAAAAGAAAACGGTTACTGCAAAGGAACGGTTTAACCTAGAAGAACGAAATTTGGTGAGCCAAGTGGGACTGGTGTACTGATCATTACCTGCAAGTATCATCACGATTGGGTGAAAAAATGTTTGCTCAGATTTCAGGAAACTCGTAGTTTTTGGAAGCTTGGCAACCCCTTTCAATGAAAGTGATTCTCGTCAGTCTCTGCTTGGGGCTACTTCCAGAGGACACAATCCATAGCCATAGAACTTGGAACTACATTATTTTGCCAAGTTTCAAAGAGCTAGCACAAACCGTGTTTGATTTAGAGTTCCAACTACATGTATCCATATAGGAGAAAACAGAGTGAAACCTAAACATGAAAACGGTTACTGCAAAGGAACGGTTTAACCTAGAAGAACGAAATTTGGTGAGCCAAGTGGGACTGGTGTACTGATCATTAAATGGATGTATCATCAAGATTGGGTGAAAAAATGTTTGCTGAGTTTTAGGGAAACTCGTAGTTTTTTGGAAGCTTGGCAACCCCTTTCAATGAAAGTGATTCTCGTCAGTCTCTGCTTGGGGCTACTTCCAGAGGACACAAACCATAGCCATAGAACTTGGAACTACATTATTGTGCCAAGTTTCAAAGAGCTAGCACAAACAGTGTTTGATTTAGACTTCCAAATACATGTATCTATATAGGAGAAAACAGAGTGAAACCTAAACATGAAAACGGTTACTGCAAAGGAACGGTTTAACCTAGAAGAACGAAATTTGGTGAGGCAAGTGGGACTGGTGTACTGATCATTACCTGTAAGTATCATCAGGATTGGGTGAAAAAATGTTTGCTGAGATTTCAGGAAACTCATAGTTTTTTGGAAGCTTGGCAACCCCTTTCAATGAAAGTGATTCTCGTCAGTCTCTGCTTGGGGCTACTTCCAGAGGACACAAACCATTGCCATAGAACTTGGAACTATATTATTGTGCCAAGTTTCAAAGAGCTAGCACAAACCGTGTTTGATTTAGAGTTCCAACTACATGTATCCATATAGGAGAAAACAGAGTGAAACCTAAACATGAAAACGGTTACTGCAAAGGAACGGTTTAACCTAGAAGAACGAAATTTGGTGAGCCAAGTGGGACTGGTGTACTGATCATTAAATGGAAGTATCATCAAGATTGGGTGAAAACATGTTTGCTGAGATTTCCGGAAACTCGTAGTTTTTTGGAAGCTTGGCAACCCCTTTCAATGAAAGTGATTCTCGTCAGTCTCTGCTTGGGGCTACTTCCAGAGGACACAAACCATAGCCATGGAACTTGGAACTACATTATTGTTCCAAATTTCAAAGAGCTAGCACAAACCGTGTTTGATTTAGACTTCCAACTACATGTATCCATATAGGAGAAAACAGAGTGAAACCTAAACATGAAAACGGTTACTGCAAAGGAACGGTTTAACCTAGAAGAACGAAATTTGGTGAGCCAAGTGGGACTGGTGTACTGATCATTAAATGGATGTATCATCAAGATTGGGTGAAAAAATGTTTGCTGAGTTTTAGGGAAACTCGTAGTTTTTTGGAAGCTTGGCAACCCCTTTCAATGAAAGTGATTCTCGTCAGTCTCTGCTTGGGGCTACTTCCAGAGGACACAAACCATAGCCATAGAACTTGGAACTACATTATTGTGCCAAGTTTCAAAGAGCTAGCACAAACCGTGTTTGATTTAGACTTCCAAATACATGTATCCATATAGGAGAAAACAGAGTGAAACCCAAACATGAAAACGGTTACTGCAAAGGAACAGTTTAACCTAGAAGAACGAAATTTGGTGAGGCAAGTGGGACTGGTGTACTGATCATTACCTGCAAGTATCATCAAGATTGGGTGAAAAAATGTTTGCTGAGATTTCAGGAAACTCATCGTTTTTTGGAAGCTTGGCAACCCCTTTGAATGAAAGTGATTCTCGTCAGTCTTTTCTGGGGGCTACTTCCAGAGGACACAAACCATAGCCATAGAACTTGGAACTACATTATTGTGCCAAGTTTCAAAGAGATACCACAAACCGTGTTTGATTTAGACTTCCAACTACATGTATCCATATAGGAGAAAACAGAGTGAAACCTAAACATGAAAACGGTTACTGCAAAGGAACGGTTTAACCTAGAAGAACGAAATTTGGTGAGCCAAGTGGGACTGGTGTACTGATCATTAAATGGATGTATCATCAAGATTGGGTGAAAAAATGTTTGCTGAGATTTCAGGAAACTCGTAGTTTTTTGGAAGCTTGGCAACCCCTTTCAATGAAAGTGATTCTCGTCAGTCTCTGCTTGGGGCTACCTCCAGAGGACACAAACCATAGCCATAGAACTTGGAACTACATTATTGTGCCACGTTTCAATAAGATAGCACAAACCGTGTTTGATTTAGAGTTCCAACTACATGTATCCATATAGGAGAAAACAGAGTGAAACCTAAACATGAAAACGGTTACTGCAAAGGAACGGTTTAACCTAGAAGAACGAAATTTGGTGAGCCAAGTGGGACTGGTGTACTGATCATTACCTGCAAGTATCATCACGATTGGGTGAAAAAATGTTTGCTGAGATTTCAGGAAACTCGTAGTTTTTTGGAAGCTTGGCAACCCCTTTCAATGAAAGTGATTCTCATCAGTCTCTGCTTGGGGCTACTTCCAGAGGACACAATCCATAGCCCTAGAACTTGGAACTATATTATTGTGCCAAGTTTCAAAGAGCTAGCACAAACCGTGTTTGATTTAGAGTTCCAACTACATGTATCCATATAGGAGAAAACAGAGTGAAACCTAAACATGAAAACGGTTACTGAAAAGGAACGGTTTAACCTAGAAGAACGAAATTTGGTGAGCCAAGTGGGACTGGTGTACTGATCATTAAATGGATGTATCATCAAGATTGGGTGAAAAAATGTTTGCTGAGTTTTCCGGAAACTCGTAGTTTTTTGGAAGCTTGGCAACCCCTTTCAATGAAAGTGATTCTCGTCAGTCTCTGCTTGGGGCTACTTCCAGAGGACACAAACCATAGCCATAGAACTTGGAACTACATTATTGTGCCAAGTTTCAAAGAGCTAGCACAAACCGTGTTTGATTTAGACTTCCAAATACATGTATCCATATAGGAGAAAACAGAGTGAAACCTAAACATGAAAACGGTTACTGCAAAGGAACGGTTTAACCTAGAAGAACGAAATTTGGTGAGGCAAGTGGGACTGGTGTACTGATTATTACCTGCAAGTATCATCAAGATTGGGTGAAAAAATGTTTGCTGAGATTTCAGGAAACTCGTCGTTTTTTGGAAGCTTGGCAACCCCTTTCAATGAAAGTGATTCTCGTCAGTCTTTTCTGGGGCTACTTTCCAGAGGACACAAACCATAGCCATAGAACTTGGAACTACATTATTGTGCCAAGTTTCAAAGAGATACCACAAACCGTGTTTGATTTAGACTTCCAACTACATGTATCCATATAGGAGAAAACAGAGTGAAACCTAAACATGAAAACGGTTACTGCAAAGGAACGGTTTAACCTAGAAGAACGAAATTTGGTGAGCCAAGTGGGACTGGTGTACTGATCATTACCTGCAAGTATCATCACGATTGGGTGAAAAAATGTTTGCTGAGATTTCAGGAAACTCGTAGTTTTTTGGAAGCTTGGCAACCCCTTTCAATGAAAGTGATTCTCGTCAGTCTCTGCTTGGGGCTACTTCCAGAGGACACAATCCATAGCCATAGAACTTCGAACTACATTATTTTGCCAAGTTTCAAAGAGCTAGCACAAACCGTGTTTGATTTAGACTTCCAACTACATGTATCCATATAGGAGAAAACAGAGTGAAACCTAAACATGAAAACGGTTACTGCAAAGGAACGGTTTAACCTAGAAGAACGAAATTTGGTGAGCCAAGTGGGACTGGTGTACTGATCATTAAATGGATGTATCATCAAGATTGGGTGAAAAAATGTTTGCTGAGTTTTAGGGAAACTCGTAGTTTTTTGGAAGCTTGGCAACCCCTTTCAATGAAAGTGATTCTCGTCAGTCTCTGCTTGGGGCTACTTCCAGAGGACACAAACCATAGCCATAGAACTTGGAATTACATTATTGTGCCAAGTTTCAAAGAGCTAGCACAAACCGTGTTTGATTTAGACTTCCAAATACATGTATCCATAGAGGAGAAAACAGAGTGAAACCTAAACATGAAAACGGTTACTGCAAAGGAACGGTTTCACCTAGAAGAACGAAATTTGGTGAGCCAAGTGGGACTGGTGTACTGATCATTACCTGCAAGTATCATCACGATTGGGTGAAAAAATATTTGCTGAGATTTCAGGAAACTCGTAGTTTTTTGGAAGCTTGGCAACCCCTTTCAATGAAAGTGATTCTCGTCAGTCTCTGCTTGGGGCTACTTCCATAGGACACAAACCACTGCCATAGAACTTGGAACTATATTATTGTGCCAAGTTTCAAAGAGATAGCACAAACCGTGTTTGATTTAGAGTTCCAACTACATGTATCCATATAGGAGAAAAAAGAGTGAAACCTAAACATGAAAACGGTTACTGCAAAGGAACGGTTTAACCTAGAAGAACGAAATTTGGTGAGCCAAGTGGGACTGGTGTACTGATCATTAAATGGATGTATCATCAAGATTGGGTGAAAAAATGTTTGCTGAGTTTTAGGGAAACTCGTAGTTTTTTGGAAGCTTGGCAACCCCTTTCAATGAAAGTGATTCTCGTCAGTCTCTGCTTGGGGCTACTTCCAGAGGACACAAACCATAGCCATAGAACTTGGAACTACATTATTGTGCCAAGTTTCAAAGAGCTAGCACAAACCGTGTTTGATTTAGACTTCCAAATACATGTATCCATATAGGAGAAAACAGAGTGAAACCCAAACATGAAAACGGTTACTGCAAAGGAACAGTTTAACCTAGAAGAACGAAATTTGGTGAGGCAAGTGGGACTGGTGTACTGATCATTACCTGCAAGTATCATCAAGATTGGGTGAAAAAATGTTTGCTGAGATTTCAGGAAACTCATCGTTTTTTGGAAGCTTGGCAACCCCTTGCAATGAAAGTGATTCTCGTCAGTCTTTTCTGGGGGCTACTTCCAGAGGACACAAACCATAGCCATAGAACTTGGAACTACATTATTGTGCCAAGTTTCAAAGAGATACCACAAACCGTGTTTGATTTAGACTTCCAACTACATGTATCCATATAGGAGAAAACAGAGTGAAACCTAAACATGAAAACGGTTACTGCAAAGGAACGGTTTAACCTAGAAGAACGAAATTTGGTGAGCCAAGTGGGACTGGTGTACTGATCATTAAATGGATGTATCATCAAGATTGGGTGAAAAAATGTTTGCTGAGATTTCAGGAAACTCGTAGTTTTTTGGAAGCTTGGCAACCCCTTTCAATGAAAGTGATTCTCGTCAGTCTCTGCTTGGGGCTACCTCCAGAGGACACAAACCATAGCCATAGAACTTGGAACTACATTATTGTGCCACGTTTCAATAAGATAGCACAAACCGTGTTTGATTTAGAGTTCCAACTACATGTATCCATATAGGAGAAAACAGAGTGAAACCTAAACATGAAAACGGTTACTGCAAAGGAACGGTTTAACCTAGAAGAACGAAATTTGGTGAGCCAAGTGGGACTGGTGTACTGATCATTACCTGCAAGTATCATCACGATTGGGTGAAAAAATGTTTGCTGAGATTTCAGGAAACTCGTAGTTTTTTGGAAGCTTGGCAACCCCTTTCAATGAAAGTGATTCTCATCAGTCTCTGCTTGGGGCTACTTCCAGAGGACACAATCCATAGCCCTAGAACTTGGAACTATATTATTGTGCCAAGTTTCAAAGAGCTAGCACAAACCGTGTTTGATTTAGAGTTCCAACTACATGTATCCATATAGGAGAAAACAGAGTGAAACCTAAACATGAAAACGGTTACTGAAAAGGAACGGTTTAACCTAGAAGAACGAAATTTGGTGAGCCAAGTGGGACTGGTGTACTGATCATTAAATGGATGTATCATCAAGATTGGGTGAAAAAATGTTTGCTGAGTTTTCCGGAAACTCGTAGTTTTTTGGAAGCTTGGCAACCCCTTTCAATGAAAGTGATTCTCGTCAGTCTCTGCTTGGGGCTACTTCCAGAGGACACAAACCATAGCCATAGAACTTGGAACTACATTATTGTGCCAAGTTTCAAAGAGCTAGCACAAACCGTGTTTGATTTAGACTTCCAAATACATGTATCCATATAGGAGAAAACAGAGTGAAACCTAAACATGAAAACGGTTACTGCAAAGGAACGGTTTAACCTAGAAGAACGAAATTTGGTGAGGCAAGTGGGACTGGTGTACTGATTATTACCTGCAAGTATCATCAAGATTGGGTGAAAAAATGTTTGCTGAGATTTCAGGAAACTCGTCGTTTTTTGGAAGCTTGGCAACCCCTTTCAATGAAAGTGATTCTCGTCAGTCTTTTCTGGGGGCTACTTCCAGAGGACACAAACCATAGCCATAGAACTTGGAACTACATTATTGTGCCAAGTTTCAAAGAGATACCACAAACCGTGTTTGATTTAGACTTCCAACTACATGTATCCATATAGGAGAAAACAGAGTGAAACCTAAACATGAAAACGGTTACTGCAAAGGAACGGTTTAACCTAGAAGAACGAAATTTGGTGAGCCAAGTGGGACTGGTGTACTGATCATTACCTGCAAGTATCATCACGATTGGGTGAAAAAATGTTTGCTGAGATTTCAGGAAACTCGTAGTTTTTTGGAAGCTTGGCAACCCCTTTCAATGAAAGTGATTCTCGTCAGTCTCTGCTTGGGGCTACTTCCAGAGGACACAATCCATAGCCATAGAACTTCGAACTACATTATTTTGCCAAGTTTCAAAGAGCTAGCACAAACCGTGTTTGATTTAGACTTCCAACTACATGTATCCATATAGGAGAAAACAGAGTGAAACCTAAACATGAAAACGGTTACTGCAAAGGAACGGTTTAACCTAGAAGAACGAAATTTGGTGAGCCAAGTGGGACTGGTGTACTGATCATTAAATGGATGTATCATCAAGATTGGGTGAAAAAATGTTTGCTGAGTTTTAGGGAAACTCGTAGTTTTTTGGAAGCTTGGCAACCCCTTTCAATGAAAGTGATTCTCGTCAGTCTCTGCTTGGGGCTACTTCCAGAGGACACAAACCATAGCCATAGAACTTGGAATTACATTATTGTGCCAAGTTTCAAAGAGCTAGCACAAACCGTGTTTGATTTAGACTTCCAAATACATGTATCCATAGAGGAGAAAACAGAGTGAAACCTAAACATGAAAACGGTTACTGCAAAGGAACGGTTTCACCTAGAAGAACGAAATTTGGTGAGCCAAGTGGGACTGGTGTACTGATCATTACCTGCAAGTATCATCACGATTGGGTGAAAAAATATTTGCTGAGATTTCAGGAAACTCGTAGTTTTTTGGAAGCTTGGCAACCCCTTTCAATGAAAGTGATTCTCGTCAGTCTCTGCTTGGGGCTACTTCCATAGGACACAAACCACTGCCATAGAACTTGGAACTATATTATTGTGCCAAGTTTCAAAGAGATAGCACAAACCGTGTTTGATTTAGAGTTCCAACTACATGTATCCATATAGGAGAAAAAAGAGTGAAACCTAAACATGAAAACGGTTACTGCAAAGGAACGGTTTAACCTAGAAGAACGAAATTTGGTGAGCCAAGTGGGACTGGTGTACTGATCATTAAATGGATGTATCATCAATATTGGGTGAAAAAATGTTTGCTGAGATTTCCGGAAACTCGTAGTTTTTTGGAAGCTTGGCAACCCCTTTCAATGAAAGTGATTCTCGTCAGTCTCTGCTTGGGGCTACTTCCAGAGGACACAAACCATAGCCATAGAACTTGGAACTACATTATTGTGCCAAGTTTCAAAGAGCTAGCACAAACCGTGTTTGATTTAGACTTCCAACTACATGTATCCATATAGGAGAAAACAGAGTGAAACCTAAACATGAAAACGGTTACTGCAAAGGAACGGTTTAACCTAGAAGAACGAAATTTGGTGAGCCAAGTGGGACTGGTGTACTGATCATTAAATGGATGTATCATCAAGATTGGGTGAAAAAATGTTTGCTGAGTTTTAGGGAAACTCGTAGTTTTTTGGAAGCTTGGCAACCCCTTTCAATGAAAGTGATTCTCGTCAGTCTCTGCTTGGGGCTACTTCCAGAGGACACAAACCATAGCCATAGAACTTGGAACTACATTATTGTGCCAAGTTTCAAAGAGCTAGCACAAACCGTGTTTGATTTAGACTTCCAAATACATGTATCCATAGAGGAGAAAACAGAGTGAAACCCAAACATGAAAACGGTTACTGCAAAGGAACAGTTTAACCTAGAATAACGAAATTTGGTGAGGCAAGTGGGACTGGTGTACTGATCATTACCTGCAAGTATCATCAAGATTGGGTGAAAAAATGTTTGCTGAGATTTCAGGAAACTCGTCGTTTTTTGGAAGCTTGGCAACCCCTTTGAATGAAAGTGATTCTCGTCAGTCTTTTCTGGGGGCTACTTCCAGAGGACACAAACCATAGCCATAGAACTTGGAACTACATTATTGTGCCAAGTTTCAAAGAGATACCACAAACCGTGTTTGATTTAGACTTCCAACTACATGTATCCATATAGGAGAAAACAGAGTGAAACCTAAACATGAAAACGGTTACTGCAAAGGAACGGTTTAACCTAGAAGAACGAAATTTGGTGAGCCAAGTGGGACTGGTGTACTGATCATTAAATGGATGTATCATCAAGATTGGGTGAAAAAATGTTTGCTGAGATTTCCGGAAACTCGTAGTTTTTTGGAAGCTTGGCAACCCCTTTCAATGAAAGTGATTCTCGTCAGTCTCTGCTTGGGGCTACCTCCAGAGGACACAAACCATAGCCATAGAACTTGGAACTACATTATTGTGCCACGTTTCAATAAGATAGCACAAACCGTGTTTGATTTAGAGTTCCAACTACATGTATCCATATAGGAGAAAACAGACTGAAACCTAAACATGAAAACGGTTACTGCAAAGGAACGGTTTAACCTAGAAGAACGAAATTTGGTGAGCCAAGTGGGACTGGTGTACTGATCATTACCTGCAAGTATCATCACGATTGGGTGAAAAAATGTTTGCTGAGATTTCAGGAAACTCGTCGTTTTTTGGAAGCTTGGCAACCCCTTTCAATGAAAGTGATTCTCGTCAGTCTTTTCTGGGGGCTACTTCCAGAGGACACAAACCATAGCCATAGAACTTGGAACTACATTATTGTGCCAAGTTTCAAAGAGATACCACAAACCGTGTTTGATTTAGACTTCCAACTACATGTATCCATATAGGAGAAAACAGAGTGAAACCTAAACATGAAAACGGTTACTGCAAAGGAACGGTTTAACCTAGAAGAACGAAATTTGGTGAGCCAAGTGGGACTGGTGTACTGATCATTACCTGCAAGTATCATCACGATTGGGTGAAAAAATGTTTGCTGAGATTTCAGGAAACTCGTAGTTTTTTGGAAGCTTGGCAACCCCTTTCAATGAAAGTGATTCTCGTCAGTCTCTGCTTGGGGCTACTTCCAGAGGACACAATCCATAGCCATAGAACTTCGAACTACATTATTTTGCCAAGTTTCAAAGAGCTAGCACAAACCGTGTTTGATTTAGAGTTCCAACTACATGTATCCATATAGGAGAAAACAGAGTGAAACCTAAACATGAAAACGGTTACTGCAAAGGAACGGTTTAACCTAGAAGAACGAAATTTGGTGAGCCAAGTGGGACTGGTGTACTGATCATCACCTGCAAGTATCATCACGACTGGGTGAAAAAATGTTTGCTGAGATTTCAGGAAACTCGTAGTTATTTTTAAGCTTGGCAACCCCTTTCAATGAAAGTGATTCTCGTCAGTCTCTGCTTGGGGCTACTTCCAGAGGACACAAACCATAGCCCTAGAACTTGGAACTATATTATTGTGCCAAGTTTCAAAGAGCTAGCACAAACCGTGTTTGATTTAGAGTTCCAACTACATGTATCCATATAGGAGAAAACAGAGTGAAACCTAAACATGAAAACGGTTACTGCAAAGGAACGGTTTAACCTAGAAGAACGAAATTTGGTGAGCCAAGTGGGACTGGTGTACTGATCATTACCTGCAAGTATCATCACGATTGGGTGAAAAAATGTTTGCTGAGATTTCCGGAAACTCGTAGTTTTTTGGAAGCTTGGCAACCCCTTTCAATGAAAGTGATTCTCGTCAGTCTCTGCTTGGGGCTACTTCCAGAGGACACAAACCATAGCCATAGAACTTGGAACTACATTATTGTTCCAAGTTTCAAAGAGCTAGCACAAACCGTGTTTGATTTAGACTTCCAAATACATGTATCCATATAGGAGAAAACAGAGTGAAACCTAAACATGAAAACGGTTACTGCAAAGGAACGGTTTAACCTAGAAGAACGAAATTTGGTGAGCCAAGTGGGACTGGTGTACTGATCATTACCTGCAAGTATCATCAGGATTGGGTGAAAAAATGTTTGCTGAGATTTCAGGAAACTCATAGTTTTTTGGAAGCTTGGCAACCCCTTTCAATGAAAGTGATTCTCGTCAGTCTCTGCTTGGGGCTACCTCCATAGGACACAAACCATTGCCATAGAACTTGGAACTATATTATTGTGCCAAGTTTCAAAGAGCTAGCACAAACCGTGTTTGATTTAGAGTTCCAACTACATGTATCCATATAGGAGAAAACAGAATGAAACCTAAACATGAAAACGGTTACTGCAAAGGAACGGTTTAACCTAGAAGAACGAAATTTGGTGAGCCAAGTGGGACTGGTGTACTGATCATTAAATGGAAGTATCATCAAGATTGGGTGAAAACATGTTTGCTGAGATTTCCGGAAACTCGTAGTTTTTTGGAAGCTTGGCAACCCCTTTCAATGAAAGTGATTCTCGTCAGTCTCTGCTTGGGGCTACTTCCAGAGGACACAAACCATAGCCATGGAACTTGGAACTACATTATTTTTCCAAATTTCAAAGAGCTAGCACAAACCGTGTTTGATTTAGACTTCCAACTACATGTATCCATATAGGAGAAAACAGAGTGAAACCTAAACATGAAAACGGTTACTGCAAAGGAACGGTTTAACCTAGAAGAACGAAATTTGGTGAGCCAAGTGGGACTGGTGTACTGATCATTAAATGGGTGTATCATCAAGATTGGGTGAAAAAATGTTTGCTGAGTTTTAGGGAAACTCGTAGTTTTTTGGAAGCTTGGCAACCCCTTTCAATGAAAGTGATTCTCGTCAGTCTCTGCTTGGGGCTACTTCCAGAGGACACAAACCATAGCCATAGAACTTGGAACTACATTATTGTGCCAAGTTTCAAAGAGCTAGCACAAACCGTGTTTTATTTAGACTTCCAAATACATGTATCCATATAGGAGAAAACAGAGTGAAACCCAAACATGAAAACGGTTACTGCAAAGGAACAGTTTAACCTAGAAGAAAGAAATTTGGTGAGGCAAGTGGGACTGGTGTACTGATCATTACCTGCAAGTATCATCAAGATTGGGTGAAAAAATGTTTGCTGAGATTTCAGGAAACTCGTCGTTTTTTGGAAGCTTGGCAACCCCTTTCAATGAAAGTGATTCTCGTCAGTCTTTTCTGGGGGCTACTTCCAGAGGACACAAACCATATCCATAGAACTTGGAACTACATTATTGTGCCAAGTTTCAAAGAGATACCACAAACCGTGTTTGATTTAGACTTCCAACTACATGTATCCATATAGGAGAAAACAGAGTGAAACCTAAACATGAAAACGGTTACTGCAAAGGAACGGTTTAACCTAGAAGAACGAAATTTGGTGAGCCAAGTGGGACTGGTGTACTGATCATTAAATGGATGTATCATCAAGATTGGGTGAAAAAATGTTTGCTGAGATTTCAGGAAACTCGTAGTTTTTTGGAAGCTTGGCAACCCCTTTCAATGAAAGTGATTCTCGTCAGTCTCTGCTTTGGGCTACCTCCAGAGGACACAAACCATAGCCATAGAACTTGGAACTACATTATTGTGCCACGTTTCAATAAGATAGCACAAACCGTGTTTGATTTAGAGTTCCAACTACATGTATCCATATAGGAGAAAACAGAGTGAAACCTAAACATGAAAACGGTTACTGCAAAGGAACGGTTTAAGCTAGAAGAACGAAATTTGGTGAGCCAAGTGGGACTGGTGTACTGATCATTACCTGCAAGTATCATCACGATTGGGTGAAAAAATATTTGCTGAGATTTCAGGAAACTCGTAGTTTTTTGGAAGCTTGGGAACCCCTTTCAATGAAAGTGATTCTCGTCAGTCTTTTCTGGGGGCTACTTCCAGAGGACACAAACCATAGCCATAGAACTTGGAACTACATTATTGTGCCAAGTTTCAAAGAGATACCACAAACCGTGTTTGATTTAGACTTCCAACTACATGTATCCATATAGGAGAAAACAGAGTGAAACCTAAACATGAAAACGGTTACTGCAAAGGAACGGTTTAACCTAGAAGAACGAAATTTGGTGAGCCAAGTGGGACTGGTGTACTGATCATTAAATGGATGTATCATCAAGATTGGGTGAAAAAATGTTTGCTGAGATTTCAGGAAACTCGTAGTTTTTTGGAAGCTTGGCAACCCCTTTCAATGAAAGTAATTCTCGTCAGTCTCCGCTTGGGGCTACCTCCAGAGGACACAAACCATAGCCATAGAACTTGGAACTACATTATTGTGCCACGTTTCAAAGAGATAGCACAAACCGTGTTTGATTTAGACTTCCAAATACATGTATCCATATAGGAGAAAACAGAGTGAAACCTAAACATGAAAACGGTTACTGCAAAGGAACGGTTTAACCTAGAAGAACGAAATTTGGTGAGCCAAGTGGGACTGGTGTACTGATCATTACCTGCAAGTATCATCAGGATTGGGTGAAAAAATGTTTGCTGAGATTTCAGGAAACTCATAGTTTTTTGGAAGCTTGGCAACCCCTTTCAATGAAAGTGATTCTCGTCAGTCTCTGCTTGGGGCTACCTCCATAGGACACAAACCATTGCCATAGAACTTGGAACTATATTATTGTGCCAAGTTTCAAAGAGCTAGCACAAACCGTGTTTGATTTAGAGTTCCAACTACATGTATCCATATAGGAGAAAACAGAGTGAAACCTAAACATGAAAACGGTTACTGCAAAGGAACGGTTTAACCTAGAAGAACGAAATTTGGTGAGCCAAGTGGGACTGGTGTACTGATCATTAAATGGAAGTATCATCAAGATTGGGTGAAAACATGTTTGCTGAGATTTCCGGAAACTCGTAGTTTTTTGGAAGCTTGGCAACCCCTTTCAATGAAAGTGATTCTCGTCAGTCTCTGCTTGGGGCTACTTCCAGAGGACACAAACCATAGCCATGGAACTTGGAACTACATTATTGTTCCAAATTTCAAAGAGCTAGCACAAACCGTGTTTGATTTAGACTTCCAACTACATGTATCCATATAGGAGAAAACAGAGTGAAACCTAAACATGAAAACGGTTACTGCAAAGGAACGGTTTAACCTAGAAGAACGAAATTTGGTGAGCCAAGTGGGACTGGTGTACTGATCATTAAATGCATGTATCATCAAGATTGGGTGAAAAAATGTTTGCTGAGTTTTAGGGAAACTCGTAGTTTTTTGGAAGCTTGGCAACCCCTTTCAATGAAAGTGATTCTCGTCAGTCTCTGCTTGGGGCTACTTCCAGAGGACACAAACCATAGCCATAGAACTTGGAACTACATTATTGTGCCAAGTTTCAAAGAGCTAGCACAAACCGTGTTTGATTTAGACTTCCAAATACATGTATCCATATAGGAGAAAACAGAGTGAAACCCAAACATGAAAACGGTTACTGCAAAGGAACAGTTTAACCTAGAAGAACGAAATTTGGTGAGGCAAGTGGGACTGGTGTACTGATCATTACCTGCAAGTATCATCAAGATTGGGTGAAAAAATGTTTGCTGAGATTTCAGGAAACTCGTCGTTTTTTGGAAGCTTGGCAACCCCTTTGAATGAAAGTGATTCTCGTCAGTCTTTTCTGGGGGCTACTTCCAGAGGACACAAACCATAGCCATAGAACTTGGAACTACATTATTGTGCCAAGTTTCAAAGAGATACCACAAACCGTGTTTGATTTAGACTTCCAACTACATGTATCCATATAGGAGAAAACAGAGTGAAACCTAAACATGAAAACGGTTACTGCAAAGGAACGGTTTAACCTAGAAGAACGAAATTTGGTGAGCCAAGTGGGACTGGTGTACTGATCATTAAATGGATGTATCATCAAGATTGGGTGAAAAAATGTTTGCTGAGATTTCCGGAAACTCGTAGTTTTTTGGAAGGTTGGCAACCCCTTTCAATGAAAGTGATTCTCGTCAGTCTCTGCTTGGGGCTACCTCCAGAGGACACAAACCATAGCCATAGAACTTGGAACTACAGTATTGTGCCACGTTTCAATAAGATAGCACAAACCGTGTTTGATTTAGAGTTCCAACTACATGTATCCATATAGCAGAAAACAGAGTGAAACCTAAACATGAAAACGGTTACTGCAAAGGAACGGTTTAACCTAGAAGAACTAAATTTGGTGAGCCAAGTGGGACTGGTGTACTGATCATTACCTGCAAGTATCATCACGATTGGGTGAAAAACTGTTTGCTGAGATTTCAGGAAACTCGTAGTTTTTTGGAAGCTTGGCAACCCCTTTCAATGAAAGTGATTCTCCTCAGTCTCTGCTTGGGGCTACTTCCAGAGGACACAATCCATAGCCCTAGAACTTGGAACTATATTATTGTGCCAAGTTTCAAAGAGCTAGCACAAACCGTGTTTGATTTAGACTTCCAACTACATGTATCCATATAGGAGAAAACAGAGTGAAACCTAAACATGAAAACGGTTACTGAAAAGGAACGGTTTAACCTAGAAGAACGAAATTTGGTGAGCCAAGTGGGACTGGTGTACTGATCATTAAATGGATGTATCATCAAGATTGGGTGAAAAAATGTTTGCTGAGTTTTCCAGAAACTCGTAGTTTTTTGGAAGCTTGGCAACCCCTTTCAATGAAAGTGATTCTCGTCAGTCTCTGCTTGGGGCTACTTCCAGAGGACGCAAACCATAGCGATAGAACCCGGAACTACATTATTGTGCCAAGTTTCAAAGAGCTACCACAAACCGTGTTTGATTTAGACTTCCAAATACATGTATCCATATAGGAGAAAACAGAGTGAAACCTAAACATGAAAACGGTTACTGCAAAGGAACGGTTTAAGCTAGAAGAACGAAATTTGGTGAGCCAAGTGGGACTGGTGTACTGATCATTACCTGCAAGTATCATCACGATTGGGTGAAAAAATATTTGCTGAGATTTCAGGAAACTCATAGTTTTTTGGAAGCTTGGCAACCCCTTTCAATGAAAGTGATTCTCGTCAGTCTCTGCTTGGGGCTACATCCATAGGACACAAACCATTGCCATAGAACTTGGAACTATATTATTGTGCCAAGTTTCAAAGAGATAGCACAAACCGTGTTTGATTTAGAGTTCCAACTACATGTATCCATATAGGAGAAAACAGAGTGAAACCTAAACATGAAAACGGTTACTGCAAAGGAACGGTTTAACCTAGAAGAACGAAATTTGGTGAGCCAAGTGGGACTGGTGTACTGATCATTAAATGGAAGTATCATCAAGATTGGGTGAAAACATGTTTGCTGAGATTTCCGGAAACTCGTAGTTTTTTGGAAGCTTGGCAACCCCTTTCAATGAAAGTGATTCTCGTCAGTCTCTGCTTGGGGCTACTTCCAGAGGACACAAACCATAGCCATGGAACTTGGAACTACATTATTTTTCCAAATTTCAAAGAGCTAGCACAAACCGTGTTTGATTTAGACTTCCAACTACATGTATCCATATAGGAGAAAACAGAGTGAAACCTAAACATGAAAACGGTTACTGCAAAGGAACGGTTTAACCTAGAAGAACGAAATTTGGTGAGCCAAGTGGGACTGGTGTACTGATCATTAAATGGATGTATCATCAAGATTGGGTGAAAAAATGTTTGCTGAGTTTTAGGGAAACTCGTAGTTTTTTGGAAGCTTGGCAACCCCTTTCAATGAAAGTGATTCTCGTCAGTCTCTGCTTGGGGCTACTTCCAGAGGACACAAACCATAGCCATAGAACTTGGAACTACATTATTGTGCCAAGTTTCAAAGAGCTAGCACAAACCGTGTTTGATTTAGACTTCCAAATACATGTATCCATATAGGAGAAAACAGAGTGAAACCCAAACATGAAAACGGTTACTGCAAAGGAACAGTTTAACCTAGAAGAACGAAATTTGGTGAGGCAAGTGGGACTGGTGTACTGATCATTACCTGCAAGTATCATCAAGATTGGGTGAAAAAATGTTTGCTGAGATTTCAGGAAACTCGTCGTTTTTTGGAAGCTTGGCAACCCCTTTCAATGAAAGTGATTCTCGTCAGTCTCTGCTTGGGGCTACCTCCAGAGGACACAAACCATAGCCATAGAACTTGGAACTACATTATTGTGCCACGTTTCAATAAGATAGCACAAACCGTGTTTGATTTAGAGTTCCAACTACATGTATCCATATAGGAGAAAACAGAGTGAAACCTAAACATGAAAACGGTTACTGCAAAGGAACGGTTTAAGCTAGAAGAACGAAATTTGGTGAGCCAAGTGGGACTGGTGTACTGATCATTACCTGCAAGTATCATCACGATTGGGTGAAAAAATATTTGCTGAGATTTCAGGAAACTCGTAGTTTTTTGGAAGCTTGGGAACCCCTTTCAATGAAAGTGATTCTCGTCAGTCTTTTCTGGGGGCTACTTCCAGAGGACACAAACCATAGCCATAGAACTTGGAACTACATTATTGTGCCAAGTTTCAAAGAGATACCACAAACCGTGTTTGATTTAGACTTCCAACTACATGTATCCATATAGGAGAAAACAGAGTGAAACCTAAACATGAAAACGGTTACTGCAAAGGAACGGTTTAACCTAGAAGAACGAAATTTGGTGAGCCAAGTGGGACTGGTGTACTGATCATTAAATGGATGTATCATCAAGATTGGGTGAAAAAATGTTTGCTGAGATTTCAGGAAACTCATAGTTTTTTGGAAGCTTGGCAACCCCCTTTCAATGAAAGTAATTCTCGTCAGTCTCCGCTTGGGGCTACCTCCAGAGGACACAAACCATAGCCATAGAACTTGGAACTACATTATTGTGCCACGTTTCAAAGAGATAGCACAAACCGTGTTTGATTTAGACTTCCAAATACATGTATCCATATAGGAGAAAACAGAGTGAAACCTAAACATGAAAAACGGTTACTGCAAAGGAACGGTTTAACCTAGAAGAACGAAATTTGGTGAGCCAAGTGGGACTGGTGTACTGATCATTACCTGCAAGTATCATCAGGATTGGGTGAAAAAATGTTTGCTGAGATTTCAGGAAACTCATAGTTTTTTGGAAGCTTGGCAACCCCTTTCAATGAAAGTGATTCTCGTCAGTCTCTGCTTGGGGCTACCTCCATAGGACACAAACCATTGCCATAGAACTTGGAACTATATTATTGTGCCAAGTTTCAAAGAGCTAGCACAAACCGTGTTTGATTTAGAGTTCCAACTACATGTATCCATATAGGAGAAAACAGAGTGAAACCTAAACATGAAAACGGTTACTGCAAAGGAACGGTTTAACCTAGAAGAACGAAATTTGGTGAGCCAAGT
>NW_027553655.1:0-34322 GCF_045843805.1 Urocitellus parryii
TCAATAGGACACAAACCATAGCTATAGAACTTGGAACTACATTATTGTGCCAAGTTTCAAAGAGCTAGCACAAACCGTGTTTGTTTTAGAGTTCCAACTACATGTATCCATATAGGAGAAAACAGAGTGAAACCGAAACCTGAAAACGGTTACTGCAAAATAACGGTTTAACCTAGAAGAACAAAATTTGGTGAGCCAAGTGGGATTGGTGAACTGATCATTACCTGCAAGTATCATCAGGATTGGGTGAAAAAATATTTGCTGAGATTTCAGGAAACTCGTAGTTTTTTGGAAGCTTGGCAACCCCTTTCAATGAAAGTGATTCTCGTCAGTCTCTGCTTGGGGCTACTTCAATAGGACACAAACCATAGCGATAGAACTTGGAACTACATTATTGTGCCAAGTTTCAAAGAGCTAGCACAAACCGTGTTTGATTTAGAGTTCCAACTACATGTATCCATATAGGAGAAAACAGAGTGAAACCTAAACATGAAAACTGTTACTGCAAAGGAACGGTTTAACCTAGAAGAACGAAATTTGGAGAGCCAAGTGGGATTGGTGTACTGGTCATTAGCTGTTAGTATCATCAAGATTGGGTGAAAAAATATTTGCTGAGATTTTAGGAAACTCGTCGTTTTTTGGAAGCTTGGCAACCCCTTTCAATGGAAGTGATTCTCCTCAGTCTCTGCTTGGGGCTACTTCAATAGGACACAAACCATAGCGATAGAACTTGGAACTACATTATTGTGCCAAGTTTCAAAGAGCTAGCACAAACCATGTTTGATTTAGAGTTCCAAATACATGTATCCATATAGGAGAAAACAGAGTGAAACCTAATCATGAAAACGGTTACTGCAAAGGAACGGTTTAACCTAGAAGAACGAAATTTGGTGAGCCAAGTGGGGTTTGTGTACTGACCATTACCTTCAAGTACCAAAAGTTTGGGTGAAAAAATGTTTCCTGATATTTCCGGAAACTCGTAGTTTATTGGAAGCTTGGCAACCCCTTTCAATGAAAGTGATTCTCGTCAGTCTCTGCTTGGGGCTACTTCAATAGGACACAAACCATAGCGATAGAACTTGGAACTACATTATTGTGCCAAGTTTCAAAGAGCTAGCACAAACCGTGTTTGATTTAGAGTTCCAACTACATGTATCCATATACGAGAAAACAGAGTGAAACCTAAACATGAAAACCAGTACTGCAAAGTAACGGTTTAACTTAGAAAAACGTAATTTGGTGAGCCAAGTGGGATTGGTGTACTGGTCATTAGCTGTTAGTATCATCAAGATTGGGTGAAAAAATGTTTGCTGAGATTTCCGGAAACTCGTCGTTTTTTGGAAGCTTGGCAACCCCTTTCAATGAAAGTGATTCTCGTCAGTCTCTGCTTGGGGCTACTTCAATAGGACACAAACCATAGCGATAGAACTTGGAACTACATTATTGTGCCAAGTTTCAAAGAGCTAGCACAAACCGTGTTTGATTTAGAGTTCCAACTACATGTATCCATATAGGAGAAAACAGAGTGAAACCTAAACATGAAAACGGTTACTGCAAAGGAACGGTTGAACCTAGAAGAACGAAATTTCGTGAGCCAAGTGGGATTTGTGTACTGATCATTACCTGCTAGTATCAAAAGTTTGGGTGACAAAATGTTTGCTGAGATTTCCGGAAACTCGTAGTTTTTTGGAAGTTGAAAACCCCTTTCAATGAAAGTGATTCTCGTCAGTCTCTGCTTGGGGCTACTTCAATAGGACAGAAACCAGAGCAATAGAACTTTGAGCTACATTATTGTGCCAAGTTTCAAAGAGCTAGCACAAACCGTGTTTGATTTAGAATTCCAACTACATGTATCCATATAGGAGAAAACAGAGTGAAACCGAAACCTGAAAACGGTTACTGCAAAATAACGGTTTAACCTAGAAGAACGAAATTTGGTGAGCCAAGTGGGATTGGTGTACTGATCATTACCTGCAAGTATCATCAGGATTGGGTGAAAATATATTTGCTGAGATTTCTGGAAACTCGTAGTTTTTTGGAAGCTTGGCAACTCCTTTCAATGAAAGAGATTCTCGTCAGTCTCTGCTTGGGGCTACTTCAATAGGACACAAACCATAGCGATAGATCTTGGAACTACATTATTGTGCCAAGTTTCAAAGAGCTAGCACAAACCGTGTTTGATTTAGAGTTCCAACTACATGTATCCATATAGGAGAAAACAGAGTGAAACCTCAACATGAAAACGGTTACTGCAAAGGAACGGTTTAACCGAGAAGAACGCAATTTGGTGAGCCAAGTGGGATTAGTGTACTGAGCATTACCTGCAAGTATCATCAAGATTAGGTGAAAAATGTTTGCTGAGATTTCGGGAAACTTGTCGTTTTTTGGAAGTTGAAAACCCCTTTCAATGAAAGTGATTCTCGTCAGTCTCTTCTTGGGGCTACTTCAATAGGACACAAACCATAGCAATAGAACTTGGAACTATATTATTGTGCCAAGTTTAAAAGAGCTAGCACAAACCGTGTTTGATTTAGAGTTCCAACTACATGTATCCATATAGGAGAAAACAGAGTGAAACCTAATCATGAAAACGGTAACTGCAAAGGAACGGTTTAACCTAGAAGAACGCAATTTGGTGAGCCAAGTGGGCTTGTTGTACTGATCATTACCTGCAAGTATCATCAAGATTGGGTGAAAAATGTTTGCTGAGATTTTAGGAAACTCGTAGTTTTTTGGAAGCTTGGCAACTCCTTTCAATGAAAGTGATTCTCGTCAGTCTCTTCTTGGGGCTACTTCAATAGGACACAAACCATAGCGATAGAACTTGGAACTACATTATTGTGCCAAGTTTCAAAGAGCTAGCACAAACCGTGTTTGATTTAGAGTTCCAACTACATGTATCCATATAGGAGAAAACAGAGTGAAACCGAAACATGAAAACAGTTACTGCAAAGTAACGGTTTAACCTAGAAGAACGAAATTAGGTGAGCCAAGTGGGATTCGTGTACTGATCATTACCTGCAAGTATCATCAGGATTGGTTGAAAAAATATTTGCTGAGATTTCAGGAAACTCGTAGTTTTTTGGAAGCTTGGCAACCCCTTTCAATGAAAGTGATTCTCGTCAGTCTCTGCTTGGGGCTACTTCAATAGGACACAAACCATAGCGATAGAACTTGGAACTACATTATTGTGCCAAGTTTCAAAGAGCTAGCACAAACCGTGTTTGATTTAGAGTTCCAACTACATGTATCCATATAGGAGAAAACAGAGTGAAACCTAAACATGAAAACGATTACTGCAAAGGAACGGTTTAACCTAGAAGAAGGAAATTTGGTGAGCCAAGTGGGATTGGTGTACTGATCATTAAATGGAATTATCATCAAGATTGGGTGAAAAAATGTTTGCTGAGATTTCAGGAAACTCGTCGTTTTTTGGAAGCTTGGCAACCCCTTTCAATGAAAGTGATTCTCGTCAGTCTCTGCTTGGGGCTACTTCAATAGGACACAAACCATAGCGATAGAACTTGGAAGTACATTATTGTGCCAAGTTTCAAAGAGCTAGCACAAACCGTGTTTGATTTAGAGTTCCAAATACATGTATCCATATAGGAGAAAACAGAGTGAAACCGAAACCTGAAAACGGTTACTGCAAAATAACGGTTTAACCTAGAAGAACGAAATTTGGTGAGCCAAGTGGGATTGGTGTACTGATCATTACCTGCAAGTATCATCAGGATTGGGTGAAAAAATATTTGCTGAGATTTCAGGAAACTCGTCGTTTTTTGGAAGCTTGCAACCCCTTTCAATGAAAGTGATTCTCGTCAGTCTCTGCTGGGGGCTACTTCAATAGGAAACAAACCATAGCGATAGAACTTTTAACTACATTATTGTGCCAAGTTTCAAAGATATAGCACAAACCGTGTTTGATTTAGAGTTCCAAATACATGTATCCATATCGGAGAAAACAGAGTGAAACCTAGTCATGAAAACGGTTACTGCAAGGAACAGTTTAACTTAGAAGAAAGAAATTTGGTGAGCCAAGTGGGGTTTGTGTACTGACCATTACCTGCAAGTATCAAAATTTGGGTGAAAAAATGTTTGCTGAGATTTCAGGAAACTCGTAGTTTATTGGAAGCTTGGCAACCCCTTTCAATGAAAGTGATTCTCGTCAGTCTCTGCTTTGGGCTACTTCAATTGGACACAAACCATAGCGATAGAACTTGGAACTACATTATTGTGCCAAGTTTCAAAGAGCTAGCACAAACCGTGTTTCATTTAGAGTTCCAACTACATGTATCCATATACGAGAAAACAGAGTGAAACCTAAACATGATAACCAGTACCGCAAAGTAACGGTTTAACCAAGAAGAAGGAAATTTGGTGAGCCAAGTGGGATTGGTGTACTGGTCATTAGCTGTTAGTATCATCAAGATTGGGTGAAAAAATGTTTGCTGAGATTTTAGGAAACTCGTCGTTTTTTGGAAGCTTGGCAACCCCTTTCAATGAAAGTGATTCTCGTCAGTCTCTGCTTGGGGCTACTTCAATAGGACACAAACCAGAGCAATAGAACTTTGAGCTACATTATTGTGCCAAGTTTCAAAGAGCTAGCACAAACCGTGTTTGATTTAGAATTCCAACTACATGTATCCATATAGGAGAAAACAGAGTGAAACCGAAACCTGAAAACGGTTACTGCAAAGGAACGGTTTAACCTAGAAGAAAGCAATTTGCTGAGCCAAGTGGGATTGGTGTACTGATCATTACCTGCAAGTATCATCAAGATTGGGTGAAAAATGTTTGCTGAGATTTTAGGAAACTCGTAGTTTTTTGGAAGCTTGGCAACTCCTTTCAATGAAAGTGATTCTCGTCAGTCTCTTCTAGGGGCTACTTCAATAGGACACAAACCATAGCGATAGAACTTGGAACTACATTATTGTGCCAAGTTTCAAAGAGCTAGCACAAACCGTGTTTGATTTAGAGTTCCAACTACATGTATCCATAGAGGAGAAAACAGAGTGAAACCGAAACATGAAAACAGTTACTGCAAAGTAACGGTTTAACCTAGAAGAACGAAATTAGGTGAGCCAAGTGGGATTGGTGTACTGATCATTACCTGCAAGTATCATCAGGATTGGGTGAAAAAATATTTGCTGAGATTTCAGGAAACTCGTAGTTTTTTGTAAGCTTGGCAACCCCTTTCAATGAAAGTGATTCTCGTCAGTCTCTGCTTGGGGCTACTTCAATTGGACACAAACCATAGCGATAGAACTTGGAACTACATTATTGTGCCAAGTTTCAAAGAGCTAGCACAAACCGTGTTTCATTTAGAGTTCCAACTACATTTATCCATATATGAGAAAACAGAGTGAAACCTAAACATGATAACCAGTACCGCAAAGTAACGGTTTAACCAAGAAGAAGGAAATTTGGTGAGCCAAGTGGGATTGGTGTACTGGTCATTAGCTGTTAGTATCATCAAGATTGGGTGAAAAAATGTTTGCTGAGATTTTAGGAAACTCGTCGTTTTTTGGGAGCTTGGCAACCCCTTTCAATGAAAGTGATTCACGTCAGTCTCTGCTTGGGGCTACTTCAATAGGACACAAACCATAGTGATAGAACTTGAAACTACATTATTGTGCCATGTTTAAAACAGCTAGCACAAACGTGTTTGATTTAGAGTTCCAACTACATGTATCCATATAGGAGAAAACAGAGTGAAACCTAAACATGAAAACGGTTACTGCAAAGGAACGGTTTAACCTAGAAGAAAGCAATTTGGTGAGCCAAGTGGGATTGGTGTACTGATCATTACCTGCAAGTATCATCAAGATTGGTTGAAAAATGTTTGCTGAGATTTTAGGAACTCGTAGTTTTTTGGAAGCTTGGCAACTCCTTTCAATGAAAGTGATTCTCGTCAGTCTCTTCTTGGGGCTACTTCAATAGGACACAAACCATAGCGATAGAACTTGGAACTACATTATTGTGCCAAGTTTCAAAGAGCTAGCACAAACCGTGTTTGATTTAGAGTTCCAACTACATGTATCCATAGAGGAGAAAACAGAGTGAAACCGAAACATGAAAACAGTTACTCCAAAGTAACGGTTTAACCTAGAAGAACGAAATTAGGTGAGCCAAGTGGGATTGGTGTACTGATCATAACCTGCAAGTATCATCAGGATTGGGTGAAAAAATATTTGCTGAGATTTCAGGAAACTCGTAGTTTTTGGAAGCTTGGCAACCCTTTCAATGAAAGTGATTCTCGTCAGTCTCTGCTTGGGGCTACTTCAATTGGACACAAACCATAGCGATAGAACTTGGAACTACATTATTGTGCCAAGTTTCAAAGAGCTAGCACAAACTGTGTTTGATTTAGAGTTCCAAATACATGTATCCAGATAGGAGAAAACAGAGTGAAATCTAAACATGAAAACGGTTACTGCAAAGGAACGGTTTAACCTAGAAGAACGCAATTTGGTGAGCCAAGTGGGATTTGTGTACTGTTCATTACCTGCAAGTATCAAAAGTTTGGGTGACAAAATGTTTGCTGAGATTTCCGGAAAGTCGTAGTTTTTAGGAAGCTCGGCAACCTCTTTCAATGAAAGTGATCCTCGTCAGTCTCTGCTTGGGGCTACTTCAATAGGACACAAACCATAGCGATAGAACTTGGAACTATATTATTGTGCCAAGTTTCAAAGAGCTAGCACAAACCGTGTTTGATTTAGAGTTCCAAATACATGTATCCATATAGGAGAAAACAGAGTGAAATCTAAACATGAAAACGGTTACTGCAAATGAACGGTTTAACCTAGAAGAACGCAATTTGGTGAGCCAAGTGGGATTTGTGTACTGATCATTACCTGCAAGTATCATCAAGTTTGGGTGAAAAATGTTTGCTGAGATTTCCAGAAACTCGTAGTTTATTGGAAGCTTGGCAACCCCTTTCAATGGAAGTGATTCTCGTCAGTCTCTGCTTGGGGCTACTTCAATAGGACACAAACCATAGCGATAGAACTTGAAACTACATTATTGTGCCATGTTTAAAAGAGCTAGCACAAACCGTGTTTGATTTAGAGTTCCAACTACATGTATCCATATAGGAGAAAACAGAGTGAAACCGAAACCTGAAAACGGTTACTGCAAAATAACGGTTTAACCTAGAAGAACGAAATTTGGTGAGCCAAGTGGGATTGGTGTACTGATCATTACCTGCAAGTAACCTCAGGATTGGGTGAAAAAATATTTGCTGAGATTTCAGGAAACTCGTAGTTTTTTGGAAGCTTGGCAACCCCTTTCAATGAAAGTGATTCTCGTCAGTCTCTGCTTGGGGCTACTTCAATAGGACACAAACCATAGCGATAGAACTTGGAACTACATTATTGTGCCAAGTTTCAAAGAGCTAGCACAAACCGTGTTTGATTTAGAGTTCCAACTACATGTATCCATATAGGAGAAAACAGAGTGAAACCTAAACATGAACACGGTTACTGCAAAGGAACGGTTTAATCTAGAAGAACGAAATTTGGTGAGCCAAGTGGGATTTGTGTACTGATCATTGCCTGCAAGTATCAAAAGTTTTGGTGACAAAAATGTTTGCTGAGACTTCCGAAAGTCGTAGATTTTAGGAAGCTCGGCAACCTCTATCAATGAAAGTGATTCTCGTCAGTCTCTGCTTGGGGCTACTTCAATAGGACACAAACCATAGCGATAGAACTTGGAACTACATTATTGTGCCAAGTTTCAAAGAGCTAGCACAAACCGTGTTTGATTTAGAGTTCCAACTACATGTATCCATATAGGAGAAAACAGAGTGAAACCGAAACATGAAAACAGTTACTGCAAAGTAATGGTTGAACCTAGAAGAACGAAATTAGGTGAGCCTAGTGGGATTGGTGTACTGATCATTACCTGCAAGTATCATCAGGATTTGGTGAAAAAATATTTGCTGAGATTTCAGAAAACTCGTAGATTTTTGGAAGCTTGGCAACCCCTTTCAATGAAAGTGATTCTCGTCAGTCTCTGCTTGGGGCTACTTCAATAGGACTCAAACCATAGCGATAGAACTTGGAACTACATTATTGTGCCAAGTTTCAAAGAGCTAGCACAAACCGTGTTTGATTTAGAGTTCCAACTACATGTATCCATATAGGAGAAAACAGAGTGAAACCGAAACATGAAAACGATTACTGCAAAGGAACGGTTTAACCTAGAAGAAGGAAATTTGGTGAGCCAAGTGGGATTGGTGTACTGATCATTAAATGGAATTATCATCAAGATTGGGTGAAAAAATATTTGCTGAGATTTCAGGAAACTCGTCGTTTTTTGGAAGCTTGGCAACCCCTTTCAATGAAAGTGATTCTCGTCAGTCTCTGCTTGGGGCTACTTCAATAGGACACAAACCATAGCGATAGAACTTGGAACTACATTATTGTGCCAAGTTTCAAAGAGCTAGCACAAACCGTGTTTGATTTAGAGTTCCAACTACATGTATCCATATAGGAGAAAACAGAGTGAAATCTAAACATGAAAACGGTTACTGCAAAGGAACGGTTTAACCTAGAAGAACGCAATTTGGTGAGCCAAGTGGGATTAGTGTACTGATCATTACCTGCAAGTATCATCAAGATTGGGTGAAAAAATGTTTGCTGAGTTTTCCGGAAACTCGTCGTTTTTGCAAGTTGAAAACCCCTTTCAATGAAAGTGATTCTCGTCAGTCTCTGCTTGGGGCTACTTCAATAGGACACAAACCATAGCGATAGAACTTGGAAGTACATTATTGTGCCAAGTTTCAAAGAGCTAGCACAAACCGTGTTTGATTTAGAATTCCAACTACATGTATCCATATAGGAGAAAACAGAGTGAAACCGAAACCTGAAAACGGTTACTGCAAAATAACGGTTTAACCTAGAAGAACGAAATTAGGTGAGCCAAGTGGGATTGGTGTACTGATCATTACCTGCAAGTATCATCAGGATTGGGTGAAAAAATATTTGCTGAGATTTCAGGAAACTCGTAGTTTTTTGGAAGCTTGGCAACCCCTTTCAATGAAAGTGATTATCGTCAGTCTCTGCTTGGGGCTATTTCAATAGGACACAAACCATAGCGATAGAACTTGGAAGTACATTATTGTGCCAAGTTTCAAAGACCTAGCACAAACCGTGTTTGATTTAGAGTTCCAAATACATGTATCCATATAGGAGAAAACAGAGTGAAACCGAAACCTGAAAACGGTTACTGCAAAATAACGGTTTAACCTAGAAGAACGAAATTTGGTGAGCCAAGTGGGATTGGTGTACTGATCATTCCCTGCAAGTATCAAAAGTTTGGGTGAAAAAAACTTTGCTGAGATTTCAGGAAACACGTAGTTTTTTGGAAGCTTGGCAACCCCTTTCAATGAAAGTGATTCTCGTCAGTCTCTGCTTGGGGCTACTTCAATAGGACACAAACCATAGCGATAGAACTTGGAACTACATTATTTTGCCAAGTTTCAAAGAGCTAGCACAAACCGTGTTTGATTTAGAGTTCCAACTACATGTATCCATATAGGAGAAAACAGAGTGAAACCTAAACATGAAAACGATTACTGCAAAGGAACGGTTTAACCTAGAAGAACGAAATTTGGTGAGCCAAGTGGGATTGGTGTACTGATCATTAAATGGAAGTATCATCAAGATTGGGTGAAAAAATATTTGCTGAGATTTCAGGAAACTCGTCGTTTTTTGGAAGCTTGCAACCCCTTTCAATGAAAGTGATTATCGTCAGTCTCTGCTTGGGGCTACTTCAATAGGACACAAACCATAGCGATAGAACTTTGAACTACATTATTGTGCGAAGTTTCAAAGATATAGCACAAACCGTGTTTGATTTAGAGTTCCAACTACATGTATCCATATAGGAGAAAACAGAGTGAAACCTAATCATGAAAACGGTTACTGCAAAGGAACGGTTTAACCTAGAAGAACGAAATTTGGTGAGCCAAGTGGGGTTTGTGTACTGACCATTACCTGCAAGTATCAAAAGTTTGGGTGAAAAAATATTTGCTGAGATTTCCAGAAACTCGTAGTTTATTGTAAGCTTGGCAACCCCTTTCAATGAAAGTGATTCTCGTCAGTCTCTGCTTTGGGCTACTTCAATGGGACACAAACCATAGCGATAGAACTTGGAACTACATTATTGTGCCAAGTTTCAAAGAGCTAGCACAAACCGTGTTTGATTTAGAGTTCCAACTACATGTATCCATATACGAGAAAACAGAGTGAAACCTAAACATGAAAACCAGTACTGCAAAGTAACGGTTTAACCTAGAAGAACGCAACTTGGTGAGCCAAGTGGGATTGGTGTACTGATCATTACCTGCAAGTATCATCAAGATTGGGTGAAAAATATTTGCTGAGGTTTCCGGAAACTCGTCGTTTTTTGGAAGTTGGCAACCCCTTTCAATGAAAGTGATTCTCGTCAGTCTCTGCTTGTGGCTACTTCAATAGGACACAAACCATAGCTATAGAACTTGGAACTACATTATTGTGCCAAGTTTCAAAGAGCTAGCACAAACCGTGTTTGTTTTAGAGTTCCAACTACATGTATCCATATAGGAGAAAACAGAGTGAAACCGAAACCTGAAAACGGTTACTGCAAAATAACGGTTTAACCTAGAAGAACGAAATTTGGTGAGCCAAGTGGGATTGGTGTACTGATCATTACCTGCAAGTATCATCAGGATTGGGTGAAAAAATATTTGCTGAGATTTCAGGAAACTCGTAGTTTTTTGGAAGCTTGGCAACCCCTTTCATGAAAGTGATTCTCGTCAGTCTCTGCTTGGGGCTACTTCAATAGGACACAAACCATAGCGATAGAACTTGGAACTACATTATTGTGCCAAGTTTCAAAGAGCTAGCACAAACCGTGTTTGATTTAGAGTTCCAACTACATGTATCCATATAGGAGAAAACAGAGTGAAACCTAAACATGAAAACGATTACTGCAAAGGAACGGTTTAACCTAGAAGAACGAAATTTGGTGAGCCAAGTGGGATTGGTGTACTGATCATTAAATGGAAGTATCATCAAGATTGGGTGAAAAAATGTTTGCTGGGATTTCAGGAAACTCTTCGTTTTTTGGAAGCTTGCAACCCCTTTCAATGAAAGTGATTCTCGTTAGTCTCTGCTTGGGGCTACTTCAAAAGGACACAAACCATAGCGATAGAACTTGGAACTACATTATTGTGCCAAGTTTCAAAGATATAGCACAAACCGTGTTTGATTTAGAGTTCCAACTACATGTATCCATATAGGAGAAAACAGAGTGAAACCTAAACATGAAAACGGTTACTGCAAAGGAACGGTGTAACCTAGAAGAACGAAATTTGGTGAGCCAAGTGGGGTTTGTGTACTGACCATTACCTGCTAGTATCAAAAGTTTGGGTGAAAAAATATTTGCTGAGATTTCCGGAAACTCGTAGTTTATTGTAAGCTTGGCAACCCCTTTCAATGAAAGTGATTCTCGTCAGTCTCTGCTTGGGGCTACTTCAATAGGACACAAACCATAGCGATAGAACTTGGAACTACATTATTGTGCCAAGTTTCAAAGAGCTAGCACAAACCGTGTTTGATTTATAGTTCCAACTACATGTATCCATATACGAGAAAACAGAGTGAAACCTAAACATGAAAACCAGTACTGCAAAGTAACGGTTTAACCTAGAAGAACGCAACTTGGTGAGCCAAGTGGGATTGGTGTACTGATCATTACCTGCAAGTATCATCAAGATTGGGTGAAAAATATTTGCTGAGGTTTCCGGAAACTCGTCGTTTTTTGGAAGTTGGCAACCCCTTTCAATGAAAGTGATTCTCGTCAGTCTCTGCTTGTGGCTACTTCAATAGGACACAAACCATAGCTATAGAACTTGGAACTACATTATTGTGCCAAGTTTCAAAGAGCTAGCACAAACCGTGTTTGTTTTAGAGTTCCAACTACATGTATCCATATAGGAGAAAACAGAGTGAAACCGAAACCTGAAAACGGTTACTGCAAAATAACGGTTTAACCTAGAAGAACGAAATTTGGTGAGCCAAGTGGGATTGGTGTACTGATCATTACCTGCAAGTATCATCAGGATTGGGTGAAAAAATATTTGCTGAGATTTCAGGAAACTCGTAGTTTTTTGGAAGCTTGGCAACCCCTTTCATGAAAGTGATTCTCGTCAGTCTCTGCTTGGGGCTACTTCAATAGGACACAAACCATAGCGATAGAACTTGGAACTACATTATTGTGCCAAGTTTCAAAGAGCTAGCACAAACCGTGTTTGATTTAGAGTTCCAACTACATGTATCCATATAGGAGAAAACAGAGTGAAACCTAAACATGAAAACGATTACTGCAAAGGAACGGTTTAACCTAGAAGAACGAAATTTGGTGAGCCAAGTGGGATTGGTGTACTGATCATTAAATGGAAGTATCATCAAGATTGGGTGAAAAAATGTTTGCTGGGATTTCAGGAAACTCTTCGTTTTTTGGAAGCTTGCAACCCCTTTCAATGAAAGTGATTCTCGTTAGTCTCTGCTTGGGGCTACTTCAAAAGGACACAAACCATAGCGATAGAACTTGGAACTACATTATTGTGCCAAGTTTCAAAGATATAGCACAAACCGTGTTTGATTTAGAGTTCCAACTACATGTATCCATATAGGAGAAAACAGAGTGAAACCTAAACATGAAAACGGTTACTGCAAAGGAACGGTGTAACCTAGAAGAACGAAATTTGGTGAGCCAAGTGGGGTTTGTGTACTGACCATTACCTGCTAGTATCAAAAGTTTGGGTGAAAAAATATTTGCTGAGATTTCCGGAAACTCGTAGTTTATTGTAAGCTTGGCAACCCCTTTCAATGAAAGTGATTCTCGTCAGTCTCTGCTTGGGGCTACTTCAATAGGACACAAACCATAGCGATAGAACTTGGAACTACATTATTGTGCCAAGTTTCAAAGAGCTAGCACAAACCGTGTTTGATTTATAGTTCCAACTACATGTATCCATATACGAGAAAACAGAGTGAAACCTAAACATGAATACCAGTACTGCAAAGTAACGTTTTAACCTAGAAGAACGAAATTTGCTGAGCCAAGTGGGATTGGTGTACTGGTCATTAGCTGTTAGTATCATCAAGATTGGGTGAAAAATATTTGCTGAGATTTCCGGAAACTCGTAGTTTTTTGGAAGCTTGGCAACTCCTTTCAATGAAAGTGATTCTCGTCAGTCTCTGCTTGTGGCTACTTCAATCGAACACAAACCATAGCGAAAGAACTTGGAACTACATTATTGTGCCAAGTTTCAAAGAGCTAGCACAAACCGTGTTTGATTTAGAGTTCCAACTACATGTATCCATATAGGAGAAAACAGAGTGAAACCTAAACATGAAAACGGTTACTGCAAAGGAACGGTTTAACCTAGAAGAACGAAATTTGGTGAGCCAAGTGGGATTGGTGTACTGATCATTACCTGCAAGTATCATCAAGATTGGGTGAAAAATGTTTGCTGAGATTTCAGGAAACTCGTAGTTTTTTGGAAGCTTGGCAACTCCTTTCAATGAAAGTGATTCTCGTCAGTCTCTGCTTTGGGCTACTTCAATAGGACACAAACCATAGCGATAGAACTTGGAACTACATTGTTGTGCCAAGTTTCAAAGAGCTAGCACAAACTGTGTTTGATTTAGAGTTCCAACTACATGTATCCATATAGGAGAAAACAGAGTGAAACCGAAACATGAAAACAGTTACTGCAAAGTAACGATTTAACCTAGAAGAACGAAATTTGGTGAGCCAACTGGGATTGGTGTACTGATCATTACCTGCAAGTATAATCAGGTTTGGGTGAAAACATATTTGCTGTGATTTCAGGAAACTCGTAGTTTTTTGGATGCTTGGCAACCCTTTCAATGAAAGTGATTCTCGTCAGTCTCTGCTTGTGGCTATTTCAATAGGACACAAACCATAGCGATAGAACTTGGAACTACATTATTGTGCCAAGTTTCAAAGAGCTAGCACAAACCGTGTTTGATTTAGAGTTCCAACTACATGTATCCATATAGGAGAAAACAGAGTGAAACCGAACCCTGAAAATGGTTACTGCAAAATAGCGGTTTAACCTAGAAGACAGAAATTTGGTGAGCCAAGTCGGATTGGTGTACTGACCATTACCTGCAAGTATCAAAAGTTTGGGTGAAAAAATATTTGCTGAGAATTTCCGGAAACTCGTAGTTTATTGGAAGCTTGGCAACCCCTTTCAATGAAAGTGATTCTCGTCAGTCTCTGCTTGGGGCTACTTCAATAGGACACAAACCATAGCGATAGAACTTGGAACTACATTATTGTGCCAAGTTTCAAAGAGCTAGCACAAACCGTGTTTGATTTAGAGTTCCAACTACATTTATCCATATACGAGAAAACAGAGTGAAACCTAAACATGAAACCAGTACTGCATAGTAACGGTTTAACCTAGAAGAACGAAATTTGGTGAGCCAGTGGGATTGGTGTACTGGTCATTACCTGTTAGTATCATCAGGATTGGGTGAAAAAATATTTACTGAGATTTCAGGAAACTCGTCGTTTTTTGGAAGCTTGGCAACCCCTTTCAATGAAAGTGATTCTCGTCAGTCTCTGCTTGGGGCTACTTCAATAGGACACAAACCATAGCGATAGAACTTGGAACTACATTATTGTGCCAAGTTTAAAAAGAGCTAGCACAACCGTGTTTGATTTAGAGTTCCAAATGCATGTATCCATATAGGAGAAAACAGAGTGAAATCTAAACATGAAAACGGTTCCTGCAAAGTAACGGTTTAACCTAGAAGAACGCAATTTGGTGAGCCAAGTGGGATTAGTGTACTGATTATTACCTGCAAGTATCATCAAGATTGGGTGAAAAATGTTTGCTGAGATTTCCGGAAACTCGTCGTTTTTTTGGAAGTTGGCAACCCCTTTCAATGAAAGTGATTCTCGTCAGTCTCTGCTTGGGGCTACTTCAATAGGACACAAACCATAGTAATAGAACTTGAAACTACATTATTGTGAAAAGTTTAAAAGAGCTAGCACAAACCGTGTTTGATTTAGAGTTCCAACTACATGTATCCATATAGGAGAAAACAGAGTGAAACCTCAACATGAAAACGGTTACTGCAAAGGAACGGTTATAACCTAAAGAACGCAATATGTTGAGCCAAGTGGGATTGGTATACTGATCATTACCTGCAAGTATCATCAAGATTGGGTGAAAAATGTTTTCTGAGATTTCAGGAAACTCGTAGTTTTTTGGAAGCTTGGCAAGTCCTTTCAATGAAAGTGATTCTCGTCAGTCTCTGCTTGGGGCTACTTCAATAGGACACAAATCATAGCGATAGAACTTGGAACTACATTATTGTGCAAAGTTTCAAAGAGCTAGCACAAACCGTGTTTGATTTAGAGTTCCAACTACATGTATCCATATAGGAGAAAACAGAGTGAAACCGAAACCTGAAAACGGTTACTGCAAAATAACGGTTTAACCTAGAAGAACGAAATTTGGTGATCCAAGTGGGATTTTTGTACTGATCATTCCTGCAAGTATCATCAGGTTTGGGTGAAAAATATTTGCTGAGATTTCAGAAACTCATAGTTTTTTGGAACCTTGGACCCCCTTTCAATGAAAGTGATTCTCGTCAGTCTCTGCTTGGGGCTACTTCAATAGGACACAAACCATAGCGAATGAACTTGGAACTACATTATTGTGCCAAGTTTCAAGAGCTAGCAAAAACCGTGTTTGATTTAGAGTTCCAACTACATGTATCCATATAGGAGAAAACTGAGTGAAACCTAAACATGAAAACGATTACTGCAAAGAACGGTTTAACATAGAGAAAGAAATTTGGTGAGCCAAGTGGGATTGGTGTACTGATCATTAAATGGAAGTATCATCAAGATTGGGTGAAAAAATGTTTGCTGAGTTTTCAGGAAACTCGTCGTTTTTTGGAAGCTTGCAACCCCTTTCAATGAAAGTGATTCTCGTCAGTCTCTGCTTGGGGCTACTTCAATAGGACACAAACCATAGCGATAGAACTTGGAACTACATTATTGTACTAAGTTTCAAAGATATAGCACAAACCGTGTTTGATTTAGAGTTCCAACTACATGTATCCATATAGGAGAAAACAGAGTGAAACCGAAACCTGAAAATGGTTACTGCAAAATAACGGTTTAACCTAGAAGAACGAAATTTGGTGAGCCAAGTCGGATTGGTGTACTGACCATTACCTGCAAGTATCAAAAGTTTGGGTGAAAAAAATGTTTGCTGAGATTTCCGGAAACTCGTAGTTTATTGGAAGCTTGGCAACCCCTTTCAATGAAAGTGATTCTCGTCAGTCTCTGCTTGGGGCTACTTCAATAGGACACAAACCATAGCGATAGAACTTGGAACTACATTATTGTGCCAAGTTTCAAAGAGCTAGCACAAACCGTGTTTGATTTAGAGTTCCAAATACATTTATTCATATAGGAGAAAACAGAGTGAAACCTCAACATGAAAACGGTTACTGCAAAGGAACGGTTTAACCTAAAAGAACGCAATATGTTGAGCCAAGTGGGATTGGTATACTGATCATTACCTGCAAGTATCATCAAGATTGGTTGAAAAATGTTTTCTGAGATTTCAGGAAACTCGTAGTTTTTTGGAAGCTTGGCAACTCCTTTCAATGAAAGTGATTCTCGTCAGTCTCTGCTTGGGGCTATTTCAATAGGACACAAACCATAGCGATAGAACTTGGAACTACATTCTTGTGCCAAGTTTCAAAGAGCTAGCACAAACCGTGTTTGATTTAGAGTTCCAACTACATGTATCCATATAGGAGAAAACAGAGTGAAACCTAATCATGAAAACGGTTAATGCAAAGGAACGGTTTATCCTAGAAGAACGCAATTTGGTGAGCCAAGTCGGATTGGTGTACTGATCATTACCTGCAAGTATCATCAAGATTGGTTGAAAAATGTTTTCTGAGATTTCAGGAAACTCGTAGTTTTTTGGAAGCTTGGCAAGTCCTTTCAATGAAAGTGATTCTCGTCAGTCTCTGCTTGGGGCTACTTCAATAGGACACAAACCATAGCGATAGAACTTGGAACTACATTATTGTGCCAAGTTTCAGAGAGCTAGCACAAACCGTGTTTGATTTAGAGTTCCAACTACATGTATCCATATAGGAGAAAACAGAGTGAAACCTAATCATGAAAACGGTTACTGCAAAGGAAAGGTTGAACCTAGAAGAACGAAATTTGGTGAGCCACGTGGGGTTTGTGTACTGACTATTACCTGCAAGTATCAAAAGTTTGGGTGAAAAAAAGTTTCCTGAGATTTCAGGAAACTCGTAGTAGTTTGGAAGCTTGGCAACCCCTTTAAATGAAAGTGATTCTCGTCAGTCTCTGCTTGGGGCTACTTCAATAGGACACAAACCATAGCGACAGAACTTGGAAATGCATTATTGTGCCACGTTTCAAAGAGCTAGCACAAACCGTGTTTGATTTAGAGTTCCAACTACATGTATCCATATAGGAGAAAACAGAGTGAAACCGAAACCTGAAAACGGTTTCTGCAAAACAACGGTTTAACCTAGAAGAACGAAATTTGGTGATCCAAGTGGGATTGGTGTACTGATCATTACCAGCAAGTATCATCAGGTTTGGGTGAAAAAATATTTGCTGAGATTTCAGAAACTCATAGTTTTTTGGAAGCTTGGACCCCCTTTCAATGAAAGTGATTCTCGTCAGTCTCTGCTTGGGGCTACTTCAATAGGACACAAACCATAGCGATAGAACTTGGAACTACATTATTGTACTAAGTTTCAAAGATATAGCACAAACCGTGTTTGATTTAGAGTTCCAAATACATGTATCCATATAGGAGAAAACAGAGTGAAACCTAATCATGAAAACGGTTACTGCAAAGGAACGGTTTAACCTAGAAGAACTAAATTTGGTGAGCCAAGTGGGGTTTGTGTACTTACCATTACCTGCAAGTATCAAAAGTTTGGGTGAAAAAATGTTTGCTGAGATTTCCGGAAACTCGTAGTGTATTGGAAGCTTGGCAACCCCTTTCAATGAAAGGCATTCTCGTCAGTCTCTGCTTTGGGCTACTTCAATAGGACACAAACCATAGCGATAGAACTTGGAACTACATTATTGTGCCAAGTTTCAAAGACCTAGCACAAACCGTGTTTGATTTAGAGTTCCAACTACATGTATCCATATACGAGAAAACAGAGTGAAACCTAAACATGAAAACCAGTACTGCATAGTAACGGTTTAAGATAGAAGAACGAAATTTGGTGAGCCAAGTGGGATTGGTGTACTGGTCATTACCTGTTAGTATCATCAGGATTGGGTGAAAAAATATTTGCTGAGATTTCCGGAAACTCGTAGTTTTTGGGAAGCTTGGCAACCCCTTTCAATGAAAGTGATTCTCGTCAGTCTCTGCTTGGGGGGTACTTCAATAGGACACAAACCATAGCGATAGAACTTGGAACTACATTATTGTGCCAAGTTTAAAAGAGCTAGCACAAACCGTGTTTGATTTAGAGTTCCAAATACATGTTTCCATATAGGAGAAAACAGAGTGAAATCTAAACATGAAAACGGTTCCTGCAAAGTAACGGTTTAACCTAGAAGAACGCAATTTGGTGAGCCAAGTGGGATTAGTGTACTGATTATTACCTGCAAGTATCATCAAGATTGGGTGAAAAATGTTTGCTGAGATTTCCGGAAACTCGTCGTTTTTTGGAAGTTGGCAACCCCTTTCAATGAAAGTGATTCTCGTCAGTCTCTGCTTGGGGCTACTTCAATAGGACACAAACCATAGCAATAGAACTTGGAACTACATTATTGTGCCAAGTTTAAAAGAGCTAGCACAAACCGTGTTTGATTTAGAGTTCCAACTACATGTATCCATATAGGAGAAAACAGAGTGAAACCGAAACATGAAAACGGTTACTGCAAAGTTACGGTTTAACCTAGAAGAACGAAATTTGGTGAGCCAAGTGGTATTGGTGTACTGATCATTACCTGCAAGTATCATCAGGATTGGGTGAAAAAAATATATGCTGAGATTTCAGGAAACTCGTAGTTTTTTGGAAGCTTGGCAACCCCTTTCAATGAAAGTGATTCTCGTCAGTCTCTGCTTGGGGCTACTTCAATAGGACACAAACCATAGCGATAGAACTTGGAACTACATTATTGTGCCAAGTTTCAAAGAGCTAACACAAACCGTGTTTGATTTAGAGTTCCAAATACATGTATCCATATAGGAGAAAACGGAGTGAAACCTAAACATGAAAACGATTACTGCAAAGGAACGGTTTAACCTAAAAGAACGAAATTTGGTGAGCAAAGTGGGATTGGTGTACTGATCCTTAAATGGAATTATCATCAAGATTGGGTGAAAAAATGTTTGCTGAGATTTCAGGAAACTCGTCGTTTTTTGGAAGCTTGGCAACCCCTTTCAATGAAAGTGATTCTCGTCAGTCTCTGCTTGGGGTTACTTCAATAGGACACAAACCATAGCGATAGAACTTGGAACTACATTATTGTGCCATGTTTCAAAGAGATAGCACAAACCGTGTTTGATTTAGAGTTCCAAATTCATGTATCCATATAGGAGAAAACAGAGTGAAATCTAAACATGAAAACGGTTACTGCAAAGGAAAGGTTTAACCTAGAAGAACGCAATTTGGTGAGCCCTGTGGTATTGGT
Source organism: Urocitellus parryii (assembly GCF_045843805.1). Classification (NCBI taxonomy): domain Eukaryota; kingdom Metazoa; phylum Chordata; class Mammalia; order Rodentia; family Sciuridae; genus Urocitellus; species Urocitellus parryii. The sequence goes on from NW_027553655.1 coordinate 19,756, forward strand.
ATACTGATCATTACCTGCAAGTATCATCAAGATTGGGTGAAAAATGTTTTCTGAGATTTCAGGAAACTCGTCGTTTTTTGGAAGCTTGGCAACCCCTTTCAATGAAAGTGATTCTCGTCAGTCTCTGCTTGGGGCTACTTCAATAGGACACAAACCATAGCGATAGAACTTGGAACTACATTATTGTGCCATGTTTCAAAGAGATAGCACAAACCGTGTTTGATTTAGAGTTCCAAATTCATGTATCCTTATAGGAGAAAACAGAGTGAAATCTAAACATGAAAACGGTTACTGCAAAGGAAAGGTTTAACCTAGAAGAACGCAATTTGGTGAGCCAAGTGGGATTAGTGTACTGATCATTACCTGCAAGTATCATCAAGTTTGGGTGAAAAATGTTTGCTGAGTTTTCAGGAAACTCGTCGTTTTTTGGAAGCTTGCAACCCCTTTCAATGAAAGTGATTCTCGTCAGTCTCTGCTTGGGGCTACCTTCAATAGGACACAAACCATAGCGATAGAACTTGGAACTACATTATTGTACTAAGTTTCAAAGATATAGCACAAACCGTGTTTGATTTAGAGTTCCAACTACATGTATCCATATAGGAGAAAACAGAGTGAAACCTAATCATGAAAACGGTTACTGCAAAGGAACGGTTTAACCTAGAAGAACGAAATTTGGTGAGCCAAGTGGGGTTTGTGTACTGACCATTACCTGCAAGTATCAAAAGTTTGGGTGAAAAAATGTTTGCTGAGATTTCCGGAAACTCGTAGTTTTTTGGAAGCTTGGCAACCCCTTTCAATGAAAGTGATTCTCGTCAGTCTCTGCTTTGGGCTACTTCAATAGGACACAAACCATAGCGATAGAACTTGGAACTACATTATTGTGCCAAGTTTCAAAGAGCTAGCACAAACCGTGTTTGATTTAGAGTTCCAACTACATGTATCCATATACGAGAAAACAGAGTGAAACCTAAACATGAAAACCAGTACTGCATAGTAACGGTTTAACCTAGAAGAACGAAAATTTGGTGAGCCAAGTGGGATTGGTGTACTGGTCATTACCTGTTAGTATCATCAGGATTGGGTGAAAAAATATTTGCTGAGATTTCAGGAAACTCGTAGTTTTTTGGAAGCTTGGCAACCCCTTTCAATGAAAGTGATTCTCGTCAGTCTCTGCTTGGGGCTACTTCAATAGGACACAAACCATAGCGATAGAACATGGAACTACATTATTGTGCGAAGTTTCAAAGAGCTAGCACAAACCGTGTTTGATTTAGAGTTCCAAATACATGTATCCATATAGGAGAAAACGGAGTGAAACCTAAACATGAAAACGATTACTGCAAAGGAACGGTTTAACCTAGAAGAACGAAATTTGGTGAGCCAAGTGGGATTGGTGTACTGATCATTAAATGGAATTATCATCAAGATTGGGTGAAAAAATGTTTGCTGAGATTTCGGGAAACTCATAGTTTTTTGGAAGCTTGGCAACCCGTTTCAATGAAAGTGATTCTCGTCAGTCTCTGCTTTGGGCTATTTCAATAGGACACAAACCATAGCGATAGAACTTGGAACTACATTATTGTGCCAAGGTTCAAAGAGCTAGCACAAACCGTGTTTGATTTAGAGTTCCAACTACATGTATCCATATAGGAGAAAACAGAGTGAAACCTAAACATGAAAACGGTTCCTGCAAAGTAACGGTTTAACCTAGAAGAACGAAATTTGGTGAGCCAAGTGGGATTGGTGTACTTATCATTACCTGCAAGTATCATCAGGATTGGGTGAAAAAAATATTTGCTGAGATTTCAGGAAATTCGTAGTTTATTGAAAGCTTGGCAAACCGTTTCAATGAAAGTGATTCTCGTCAGTCTCTGCTTGGGGCGACTTCAATAGGACACAAACCGTAGCGATAGAACTTGGAACTACATTATTGTGCCAAGTTTCAAAGAGCTAGCACAAACCGTGTTTGATTTAGAGTTCCAACTACATGTATCCATATTGGAGAAAACAGAGTAAAACCTAAACATGAAAACGGTTACTGCAAAGGAACGGTTTAACCTAGAAGAACGCAATTTGGTGAGCCGAGTGGGATTGGAGTACTGATCATTACCTGCAAGTATCATCAGGATTGGGGTGAAAAAATATTTGCTGATATTTCAGGAAACTCGTAGTTTTTTGGAAGCTTGGCAACCCCTTTCAATGAAAGTGATTCTCGTCAGTCTCTGCTTGGGGCTACTTCAATAGGACACAAACCATAGCGATAGAACTTGGAACTACATTATTGTGCAAGTTTCAAAGAGCTAGCACAAACCGTGTTTGATTTAGAGTTCCAACTACATGTATCCATATAGGAGAAAACAGAGTGAAACCTCAACATGAAAACGGTTACTGGAAAGTAAGGGTTTAACCTAGAAGAACGCAATTTGGTGAGCCGAGTGGGATTGGAGTACTGATCATTACCTGCAAGTATCATCAGGATTGGGTGAAAAAATATTTGCTGATATTTCAGGAAACTCGTAGTTTTTTGGAAGCTTGGCAACCCCTTTCAATGAAAGTGATTCTCGTCAGTCTCTGCTTGGGGCGACTTCAATAGGACACAAACCATAGCGATAGAACTTGGAAATACATTATTGTGCCAAGTTTCAAAGAGCTAGCACAAACCGTGTTTGATTTAGAGTTCCAACTACATGTATCCATATAGGAGAAAACAGAGTGAAACCAAATCATGAAAACGGTTACTGCAAAGGAAAGGTTGAACCTAGAAGAACGAAATTTGGTGAGCCACGTGGGGTTTGTGTACTGACCATTACCTGCAAGTATCAAAAGTTTGGGTGAAAAAATTTTGGTGAGATTTCAGGAAACTCGTAGTTTTGGGAAGCTTGGCAACCCCTTTCAATGAAAGTGATTCTCGTCAGTCTCTGTTTGGGGCTACTTCAATAGGACACAAACCATAGCGATAGAACTTGGAACTACATTATTTGTGCCAAGTTTCAGCTAGCACAAACCGTGTTTGATTTAGAGTTCCAACTACATGTATCCATATAGGAGAAAACAGAGTGAAACCTAAACATGAAAACGGTTACTGCAAAGGAACGGTTCAACCTAGAAGAACAAAATTTGGTGAGCCAAGTGGGATTGGTGTACTGATCATTTCCTGCAAGTATCATCAGGATTGGGTGAAAAAATATTTGCTGAGATTTCAGGAAACTCGTAGTTTTTTGGAAGCTTGGCAACCCCTTTCAATGAAAGTGATTCTCGTCAGTCTCTGCTTGGGGCTACTTCAATAGGACACAAACCATAGCGATCAAACTTAGAACTACATTATTGTGCCAAGTTTCAAAGAGCTAGCACAAACCGTGTTTGATTTAGAGTTCCAACTACATGTATCCATATAGGAGAAAACAGAGTGAAACCTAAACATGAAAACGGTTACTGCAAAGGAACGGTTTAACCTAGAAGAACGAAATTTGGTGAGCCAAGTGGGATTGGTGTACTGACCATTACCTGCAAGTATCAAAAGTTTGGGTGAAAAAAAGTTTCCTGAGATTTCAGGAAACTCGTAGTTGTTTGGAAGCTTGGCAACCCCTTTCAATGAAAGTGATTCTCGTCAGTCTCTGCTTGGGGCTATATCAGTAGGACACAAACCATAGCGACAGAACTTAGAAATGCATTATTGTGCCAAGTTTCAAAGAGCTAGCACAAACCGTGTTTGATATAGAGTTCCAACTACATGTATCCAAATAGGAGAAAACAGAGTAAAACCTAAACATGAAAACGGTTACTGCAAAGGAACGGTTTAACCTAGAAGAACGAAATTTGGTGATCCAAGTGGGATTGGTGTACTGGTCGTTACAGGTTTGTATCATCAAGATTGGGTGAAAAAAAGTTTGCTGAGATTTCCGGAAACTCGTAGTTTTTTGGAAGCTTGGCAACCCCTTTCAATGAAAGTGATTCTCGTCAGTCTCTACTTGGGGCGACTTCAATAGGACACAAACCATAGCGATAGAACTTGGAAATACATTATTGTGCGGAGTTTCAAAGAGATAGCACAAACCGTGTTGATTTAGAGTTCCAACTACATGTATCCATATAGGTGAAAACAGAGTGAAACCTAAACATGAAAACGGTTCCTGCAAAGAAACGTTTTAACCTAGAAGAACGAAATTTGGTGAGCCAAGTGGGATTGGTGTACTGATCATTAAATGGAAGTATCATCAAGATTGGGTGAAAAAATGTTTGCTGAGATTTCCGGAAACTCGTAGATTTTGGAAGCTTGGCAACCCCTTTCAATGAAAGTGATTCTCGTCAGTCTCTGCTTGGGGCTACTTCAATAGGACACAAACCATAGCGATAGAACTTGGAACTACATTATTGTGCCAAGTTTCAAAGAGCTAGCACAAACCGTGTTTGATTTAGAGTTCCAACTACATGTATCCATATAGGAGAAAACAGAGTGAAACCTAAACATGAAAACGGTTCCTGCAAAGTAACGGTTTAACCTAGAAGAACGCAATTTGTTGAGCCAAGTGGGATGGGTGTACTGATCATTACCTGCAAGTATCATCAAGATTGGGTGAAAAATGTTTGCTGAGATTTCAGGAAACTCGTAGTTTTTTGGAAGCTTGTCAACTCCTTTCAATGAAAGTGATTCTCGTCAGTCTCTGCTTGGGGCTACTTCAATAGGACACAAACCATAGTGATAGAACTTGGAACTACATTATTGTGCCAAGTTTCAAAGAGCTAGCACAAACCGTGTTTGATTTAGAGTTCCAACTACATGTATCCATATAGGAGAAAACAGAGTGAAACCTAAACATGAAAACGGTTACTGCAAAGGAACGGTTTAACCTAGAAGAACGAAATGTGGTGAGCCAAGTGGGATTGGTGTACTGACCATTACCTGCAAGTATCAAAAGTTTGGGTGAAAAAAAGTTTGTTGAGATTTCAGTAAACTCGTAGTTGTTTGGAAGCTTGGCAACCCCTTTCAATGAAAGTGATTCTCGTCAGTCTCTGCTTGGGGCTACTTCAATAGGACACAAACCATAGCGACAGAACTTGGAAATGCATTATTGTGCCAAGTTTCAAAGAGCTAGCACAAACCGTGTTTGATTTAGAGTTCCAACTACATGTATCCATATAGGAGAAAACAGAGTGAAACCTAAACATGAAAACGGTTACTGCAAAGGAACGGTTTAACCTAGAAGAATGAAATTTGGTGAGCCACGTGGGATTGGTGTACTGATCATTACCTGCAAGTATCATCAGGATTGGGTGAAAAAATATTTGCTGAGATTTCAGGAAACTCGTAGTTTTTTGGAAGCTTGGCAACCCTTTTCAATGAAAGTGATTCTCGTCAGTCTCTGCTTGGGGCTACTTCAATAGGACACAAACCGTAGCGATAGAACTTGGAACTACATTATTGTGCCAAGTTTCAAAGAGCTAGCACAAACCGTGTTTGATTTAGAGTTCCAAATTCATGTATCCATATAGGAGAAAACAGAGTGAAATCTAAACATGAAAACGGTTACTGCAAAGGAAAGGTTTAACCTAGAAGAACGCAATTTGGTGAGCCAAGTGGGATTAGTGTACTGATCATTACCTGCAAGTATCATCAAGTTTGGGTGAAAAATGTTTGCTGAGTTTTCAGGAAACTCGTCGTTTTTTGGAAGCTTGGCAACCCCTTTCAATGAAAGTGATTCTCGTCAGTCTCTGCTTGGGGCTATATCAGTAGGACACAAACCATAGCGACAGAACTTAGAAATGCATTATTGTGCCAAGTTTCAAAGAGCTAGCACAAACCGTGTTTGATATAGAGTTCCAACTACATGTATCCAAATAGGAGAAAACAGAGTAAAACCTAAACATGAAAACGGTTACTGCAAAGGAACGGTTTAACCTAGAAGAACGAAATTTGGTGATCCAAGTGGGATTGGTGTACTGGTCGTTACAGGTTTGTATCATCAAGATTGGGTGAAAAAAAGTTTGCTGAGATTTCCGGAAACTCGTAGTTTTTTGGAAGCTTGGCAACCCCTTTCAATGAAAGTGATTCTCGTCAGTCTCTACTTGGGGCGACTTCAATAGGACACAAACCATAGCGATAGAACTTGGAAATACATTATTGTGCGGAGTTTCAAAGAGATAGCACAAACCGTGTTGATTTAGAGTTCCAACTACATGTATCCATATAGGTGAAAACAGAGTGAAACCTAAACATGAAAACGGTTCCTGCAAAGAAACGTTTTAACCTAGAAGAACGAAATTTGGTGAGCCAAGTGGGATTGGTGTACTGATCATTAAATGGAAGTATCATCAAGATTGGGTGAAAAAATGTTTGCTGAGATTTCCGGAAACACGTAGATTTTGGAAGCTTGGCAACCCCTTTCAATGAAAGTGATTCTCGTCAGTCTCTGCTTGGGGCTACTTCAATAGGACACAAACCATAGCGATAGAACTTGGAACTACATTATTGTGCCAAGTTTCAAAGAGCTAGCACAAACCGTGTTTGATTTAGAGTTCCAACTACATGTATCCATATAGGAGAAAACAGAGTGAAACCTAAACATGAAAACGGTTCCTGCAAAGTAACGGTTTAACCTAGAAGAACGCAATTTGTTGAGCCAAGTGGGATGGGTGTACTGATCATTACCTGCAAGTATCATCAAGATTGGGTGAAAAATGTTTGCTGAGATTTCAGGAAACTCGTAGTTTTTTGGAAGCTTGTCAACTCCTTTCAATGAAAGTGATTCTCGTCAGTCTCTGCTTGGGGCTACTTCAATAGGACACAAACCATAGTGATAGAACTTGGAACTACATTATTGTGCCAAGTTTCAAAGAGCTAGCACAAACCGTGTTTGATTTAGAGTTCCAACTACATGTATCCATATAGGAGAAAACAGAGTGAAACCTAAACATGAAAACGGTTACTGCAAAGGAACGGTTTAACCTAGAAGAACGAAATGTGGTGAGCCAAGTGGGATTGGTGTACTGACCATTACCTGCAAGTATCAAAAGTTTGGGTGAAAAAAAGTTTGTTGAGATTTCAGTAAACTCGTAGTTGTTTGGAAGCTTGGCAACCCCTTTCAATGAAAGTGATTCTCGTCAGTCTCTGCTTGGGGCTACTTCAATAGGACACAAACCATAGTGACAGAACTTGGAAATGCATTATTGTGCCAAGTTTCAAAGAGCTAGCACAAACCGTGTTTGATTTAGAGTTCCAACTACATGTATCCATATAGGAGAAAACAGAGTGAAACCTAAACATGAAAACGGTTACTGCAAAGGAACGGTTTAACCTAGAAGAATGAAATTTGGTGAGCCACGTGGGATTGGTGTACTGATCATTACCTGCAAGTATCATCAGGATTGGGTGAAAAAATATTTGCTGAGATTTCAGGAAACTCGTAGTTTTTTGGAAGCTTGGCAACCCTTTTCAATGAAAGTGATTCTCGTCAGTCTCTGCTTGGGGCTACTTCAATAGGACACAAACCGTAGCGATAGAACTTGGAACTACATTATTGTGCCAAGTTTCAAAGAGCTAGCACAAACCGTGTTTGATTTAGAGTTCCAAATTCGTGTATCCATATAGGAGAAAACAGAGTGAAATCTAAACATGAAAACGGTTACTGCAAAGGAAAGGTTTAACCTAGAAGAACGCAATTTGGTGAGCCAAGTGGGATTAGTGTACTGATCATTACCTGCAAGTATCATCAAGTTTGGGTGAAAAATGTTTGCTGAGTTTTCAGGAAACTCGTCGTTTTTTGGAAGCTTGCAACCCCTTTCAATGAAAGTGATTCTCGTCAGTCTCTGCTTGGGGCTACTTCAATAGGACACAAACCATAGCGATAGAACTTGGAACTACATTATTGTACTAAGTTTCAAAGATATAGCACAAACCGTGTTTGATTTAGAGTTCCAACTACATGTATCCATATAGGAGAAAACAGAGTGAAACCTAATCATGAAAACGGTTCCTGCAAAGGAACGGTTTAACCTAGAAGAACGAAATTTGGTGAGCCAAGTGGGGTTTGTGTACTGACCATTACCTGCAAGTATCAAAAGTTTGGGTGAAAAAATGTTTGCTGAGATTTCCGGAAACTCGTAGTTTTTTGGAAGCTTGGCAACCCCTTTCAATGAACGTGATTCTCGTCAGTCTCTGCTTTGGGCTACTTCAATAGGACACAAACCATAGCGATAGAACTTGGAACTACATTATTGTGCCAAGTTTCAAAGAGCTAGCACAAACCGTGTTTGATTTAGAGTTCCAACTACATGTATCCATATACGAGAAAACAGAGTGAAACCTAAACATGAAAACCAGTACTGCATAGTAACGGTTTAACCTAGAAGAACGAAATTTGGTGAGCCAAGTGGGATTGGTGTACTGATCATTACCTGCAAGTATCATCAAGATTGGGTGTAAAATGTTTGCTGAGATTTCAGGAAACTCGTAGTTTATTGGAAGCTTGGCAACCCGTTTCAATGAAAGTGATTCTCGTCAGTCTCTGCTTTGGGCTATTTCAATAGGACACAAACCATAGCGATAGAACTTGGAACTACATTATTGTGCCAAGTTTCAAAGAGCTAGCACAAACCGTGTTTGATTTAGAATTCCAACTACATGTATCCATATAGGAGAAAACAGAGTGAAACATAAACATGAAAACGGTTCCTGCAAAGTAACGGTTTAACCTAGAAGAACGAAATTTGGTGAGCCAAGTGGGATTGGTGTACTTATCATTACCTGCAAGTATCATCAGGATTGGGTGAAAAAATATTTGCTGAGATTTCAGGAAATTCGTAGTTTATTGGAAGCTTGGCAAACCGTTTCAATGAAAGTGATTCTCGTCAGTCTCTGCTTGGGGCGACTTCAATAGGACACAAACCGTAGCGATAGAACTTGGAACTACATTATTGTGCCAAGTTTCAAAGAGCTAGCACAAACCGTGTTTGATTTAGAGTTCCAACTACATGTATCCATATAGGAGAAAACAGAGTAAAACCTAAACATGAAAACGGTTACTGCAAAGGAACGGTTTAACCTAGAAGAACGAAATTTGGTGAGCCAAGTGGGATTGGTGTACTGGTCTTTACCTGTTAGTATCATCAAGATTGGGTGAAAAAATGTTTGCTGAGATTTCGGGAAACTCGTAGTTTTTTGGAAGCTTGGCAACCCCTTTCAATGAAAGTGATTCTCGTCAGTCTCTGCTTGGGGCTACTTCAATAGGACACAAACCATAGCGATAGAACTTGGAACTACATTATTGTGCCAAGTTTCAAAGAGCTAGCACAAACCGTGTTTAATTTAGAGTTCCAAATACATGTATCCATATAGGAGAAAACAGAGTGAAACCTAAACATGAAAACGGTTCCTGCAAAGTAACGGTTTAACCTAGAAGAACGAAATTTGGTGAGCCAAGTGGGATTGGTGTACTGATCATTACCTGCAAGTATCATCAGGATTGGGTGAAAAAATATTTGCTGAGATTTCAGGAAACTCGTAGTTTTTTGGAATTTGGCAACCCCTTTCAATGAAAGTGATTCTCGTCAGTCTCTGCTTGGGGCTACTTCAATAGGACACAAACCGTAGCGATAGAACTTGGAACTACATTATTGTGCCAATTTTCAAAGAGCTAGCACAAACCGTGTTTGATTTAGAGTTCCAACTACATGTATCCATATAGGAGAAAACAGAGTGAAACCTAATCATGAAAACGGTTACTGCAAAGGAAAGGTTGAACCTAGAAGAACGAAATTTGGTGAGCCACGTGAGGTTTGTGTACTGACCATTACCTGCAAGTATCAAAAGTTTGGGTGAAAAAATTTTGGTGAGATTTCAGGAAACTCGTAGTTTTGGGAAGCTTGGCAACCCCTTTCAATGAAAGTGATTCTCGTCAGTCTCTGTTTGGGGCTACTTCAATAGGACACAAACCATAGCGATAGAACTTGGAACTACATTATTGTGCCAAGTTTCAAAGAGCTAGCACAAACCGTGTTTGATTTAGAGTTCCAACTACATGTATCCATATAGGAGAAAACAGAGTGAAACCTAAACATGAAAACGGTTACTGCAAAGGAACGGTACAACCTAGAAGAACAAAATTTGGTGAGCCAAGTGGGATTGGTGTACTGATCATTACCTGCAAGTATCATCAGGATTGGGTGAAAAAATATTTGCTGAGATTTCAGGAAACTCGTAGTTTTTTGGAAGCTTGGCAACCCTTTTCAATGAAAGTGATTCTCGTCAGTCTCTGCTTGGGGCTACTTCAATAGGACACAAACCGTAGCGATAGAACTTGGAACTACATTATTGTGCCAAGTTTCAAAGAGCTAGCACAAACCGTGTTTGATTTAGAGTTCCAAATTCATGTATCCATATAGGAGAAAACAGAGTGAAATCTAAACATGAAAACGGTTACTGCAAAGGAAAGGTTTAACCTAGAAGAACGCAATTTGGTGAGCCAAGTGGGATTAGTGTACTGATCATTTCCTGCAAGTATCATCAAGTTTGGGTGAAAAATGTTTGCTGAGTTTTCAGGAAACTCGTCGTTTTTTGGAAGCTTGCAACCCCTTTCAATGAAAGTGATTCTCGTCAGTCTCTGCTTGGGGCTACTTCAATAGGACACAAACCATAGCGATAGAACTTGGAACTACATTATTGTACTAAGTTTCAAAGATATAGCACAAACCGTGTTTGATTTAGAGTTCCAACTACATGTATCCATATAGGAGAAAACAGAGTGAAACCTAATCATGAAAACGGTTCCTGCAAAGGAACGGTTTAACCTAGAAGAACGAAATTTGGTGAGCCAAGTGGGGTTTGTGTACTGACCATTACCTGCAAGTATCAAAAGTTTGGGTGAAAAAATGTTTGCTGAGATTTCCGGAAACTCGTAGTTTTTTGGAAGCTTGGCAACCCCTTTCAATGAACGTGATTCTCGTCAGTCTCTGCTTTGGGCTACTTCAATAGGACACAAACCATAGCGATAGAACTTGGAACTACATTATTGTGCCAAGTTTCAAAGAGCTAGCACAAACCGTGTTTGATTTAGAGTTCCAACTACATGTATCCATATACGAGAAAACAGAGTGAAACCTAAACATGAAAACCAGTACTGCATAGTAACGGTTTAACCTAGAAGAACGAAATTTGGTGAGCCAAGTGGGATTGGTGTACTGATCATTACCTGCAAGTATCATCAAGATTGGGTGTAAAATGTTTGCTGAGATTTCAGGAAACTCGTAGTTTATTGGAAGCTTGGCAACCCGTTTCAATGAAAGTGATTCTCGTCAGTCTCTGCTTTGGGCTATTTCAATAGGACACAAACCATAGCGATAGAACTTGGAACTACATTATTGTGCCAAGTTTCAAAGAGCTAGCACAAACCGTGTTTGATTTAGAGTTCCAACTACATGTATCCATATAGGAGAAAACAGAGTGAAACATAAACATGAAAACGGTTCCTGCAAAGTAACGGTTTAACCTAGAAGAACGAAATTTGGTGAGCCAAGTGGGATTGGTGTACTTATCATTACCTGCAAGTATCATCAGGATTGGGTGAAAAAATATTTGCTGAGATTTCAGGAAATTCGTAGTTTATTGGAAGCTTGGCAAACCGTTTCAATGAAAGTGATTCTCGTCAGTCTCTGCTTGGGGCGACTTCAATAGGACACAAACCGTAGCGATAGAACTTGGAACTACATTATTGTGCCAAGTTTCAAAGAGCTAGCACAAACCGTGTTTGATTTAGAGTTCCAACTACATGTATCCATATAGGAGAAAACAGAGTAAAACCTAAACATGAAAACGGTTACTGCAAAGGAACGGTTTAACCTAGAAGAACGAAATTTGGTGAGCCAAGTGGGATTGGTGTACTGGTCTTTACCTGTTAGTATCATCAAGATTGGGTGAAAAAATGTTTGCTGAGATTTCGGGAAACTCGTAGTTTTTTGGAAGCTTGGCAACCCCTTTCAATGAAAGTGATTCTCGTCAGTCTCTGCTTGGGGCTACTTCAATAGGACACAAACCATAGCGATAGAACTTGGAACTACATTATTGTGCCAAGTTTCAAAGAGCTAGCACAAACCGTGTTTAATTTAGAGTTCCAAATACATGTATCCATATAGGAGAAAACAGAGTGAAACCTAAACATGAAAACGGTTCCTGCAAAGTAACGGTTTAACCTAGAAGAACGAAATTTGGTGAGCCAAGTGGGATTGGTGTACTGATCATTACCTGCAAGTATCATCAGGATTGGGTGAAAAAATATTTGCTGAGATTTCAGGAAACTCGTAGTTTTTTGGAATTTGGCAACCCCTTTCAATGAAAGTGATTCTCGTCAGTCTCTGCTTGGGGCTACTTCAATAGGACACAAACCATAGCGATAGAACTTGGAACTACATTATTGTGCCAATTTTCAAAGAGCTAGCACAAACCGTGTTTGATTTAGAGTTCCAACTACATGTATCCATATAGGAGAAAACAGAGTGAAACCTAATCATGAAAACGGTTACTGCAAAGGAAAGGTTGAACCTAGAAGAACGAAATTTGGTGAGCCACGTGAGGTTTGTGTACTGACCATTACCTGCAAGTATCAAAAGTTTGGGTGAAAAAATTTTGGTGAGATTTCAGGAAACTCGTAGTTTTGGGAAGCTTGGCAACCCCTTTCAATGAAAGTGATTCTCGTCAGTCTCTGTTTGGGGCTACTTCAATAGGACACAAACCATAGCGATAGAACTTGGAACTACATTATTGTGCCAAGTTTCAAAGAGCTAGCACAAACCGTGTTTGATTTAGAGTTCCAACTACATGTATCCATATAGGAGAAAACAGAGTGAAACCTAAACATGAAAACGGTTACTGCAAAGGAACGGTACAACCTAGAAGAACAAAATTTGGTGAGCCAAGTGGGATTGGTGTACTGATCATTACCTGCAAGTATCATCAGGATTGGGTGAAAAAATATTTGCTGAGATTTCAGGAAACTCGTAGTTTTTTGGAAGCTTGGCAACCCCTTTCAATGAAAGTGATTCTCGTCAGTCTCTGCTTGGGGCTACTTCAATAGGACACAAACCATAGCGATCAAACTTAGAACTACATTATTGTGCAAGTTTCAAAGAGCTAGCACAAACCGTGTTTGATTTAGAGTTCCAACTACATGTATCCATATAGGAGAAAACAGAGTGAAACCTAAACATGAAAACGGTTACTGCGAAGGAACGGTTTAACCTAGAAGAACGAAATTTGGTGAGCCAAGTGGGATTGGTGTACTGACCATTACCTGCAAGTATCAAAAGTTTGGGTGAAAAAAAGTTTCCTGAGATTTCAGGAAACTCGTAGTTGTTTGGAAGCTTGGCAACCCCTTTCAATGAAAGTGATTCTCGTCAGTCTCTGCTTGGGGCTATATCAGTACGACACAAACCATAGCGACAGAACTTGGAAATGCATTATTGTGCCAAGTTTCAAAGAGCTAGCACAAACCGTGTTTGATATAGAGTTCCAACTACATGTATCCAAATAGGAGAAAACAGAGTAAAACCTAAACATGAAAACGGTTACTGCAAAGGAACGGTTTAACCTAGAAGAACGAAATTTGGTGATCCAAGTGGGATTGGTGTACTGGTCGTTACAGGTTTGTATAATCAAGATTGGGTGAAAAAAAGTTTGCTGAGATTTCCGGAAACTCGTAGTTTTTTGGAAGCTTGGCAACCCCTTTCAATGAAAGTGATTCTCGTCAGTCTCTACTTGGGGCGACTTCAATAGGACACAAACCATAGCGATAGAACTTGGAAATACATTATTGTGCGGAGTTTCAAAGAGATAGCACAAACCGTGTTTGATTTAGAGTTCCAACTACATGTATCCATATAGGTGAAAACAGAGTGAAACCTAAACATGAAAACGGTTCCTGCAAAGAAAAGTTTTAACCTAGAAGAACGAAATTTGGTGAGCCAAGTGGGATTGGTGTACTGATCATTAAATGGAAGTATCATCAAGATTGGGTGAAAAAATGTTTGATGAGATTTCCGGAAACTCGTAGATTTTGGAAGCTTGGCAACCCCTTTCAATGAAAGTGATTCTCGTCAGTCTCTGCTTGGGGCTACTTCAATAGGACACAAACCATAGCGATAGAACTTGGAACTACATTATTGTGCCAAGTTTCAAAGAGCTAGCACAAACCGTGTTTGATTTAGAGTTCCAACTACATGTATCCATATAGGAGAAAACAGAGTGAAACCTAAACATGAAAACGGTTCCTGCAAAGTAACGGTTTAACCTAGAAGAACGCAATTTGTTGAGCCAAGTGGGATGGGTGTACTGATCATTACCTGCAAGTATCATCAAGATTGGGTGAAAAATGTTTGCTGAGATTTCAGGAAACTCGTAGTTTTTTGGAAGCTTGTCAACTTCTTTCAATGAAAGTGATTCTCGTCAGTCTCTGCTTGGGGCTACTTCAATAGGACACAAACCATAGTGATAGAACTTGGAACTACATTATTGTGCCAAGTTTCAAAGAGCTAGCACAAACCGTGTTTGATTTAGAGTTCCAACTACATGTATCCATATA
>NW_027553656.1:0-34230 GCF_045843805.1 Urocitellus parryii
TAGCTCTTTGAAACATGGCACAATAATGTAGTTCCAAGTTCAATGATTATGGTTTGTGTCCTATGGAAGTAGACCCAAGCAGAGACTGACGAGAATCACTTTCTTTCAAAGGGGTTGCCAAGCTACCAAAAAACTACGAGTTTCCTGAAATGTCAGCAAACATTTTTTCACCCAGTATTGATGATACTTGAAGGTAATGATCAGTACAACAGTCCGACTTGGCTCACCAAATTTTGTTCGTCTAGGTTAAACCGTTCCTTTGCAGGAACAGTTTTCATATTTAGGTTTCACTCTCTTTTCTCCTATATGGATACATGTATTTGGAACTCTAAATCAAACACGGTTTGTGCTAGCTCTTTGAAACTTGGCACAATAATGTAGTTCCAAGTTCTATCGCTATGGTTTGTGTCCTATGGAAGTATCCCCAAGCAGAGACTGAAGAGAATCACTTTCATTGAAAGGGTTGCCAATCTTCTAAAAAACTACGAGTTTCCTGAAATCTCAGCAAACATTTTTTCACCCAATCTTGATGATACTTCCATTTAAATGATCAGTACACCAGTCCCACTTGGCTCACCAAATTTCGTTCTTCTAGGTTAACCCGTTCTTTGCAGTAACCGTTTTCATGTTTAGGTGGCACTCTGTTTTCTCCTATATGGATACATGTAGTTGGAACTCTAAATCAAACACGGTTTGTGCTAGCTCTTTGAAACTTGGCACAATAATGTAGTTCCAAGTTCTATGGCTACGGTTTATGTCCTATGGAAGTAGCCCCAAGCAGAGACTGACGAGAATCACTTTCATTGAAAGGGATTGCCAAGCTTCCAAAAAACTACGAGTTTCCTGAAATCTCAGCAAACATTTTTTCACCCAATCTTGATGATACTTGCAGGTAATGATCAGTACACCAGTCCCACTTGGCTCACCAAATTTCGTTCTTCTAGGTTAAAACGTTCCTTTGCAGTAACCGTTTTCATGTTTAGGTTTCACTCTGTTTTCTCCTATATGGATACATGTTGTTGGAACTCTAAATCAAACACGGTTTGTGCTAGCTCTTTGAAACTTGGCACAATAATGTAGTTCCAAGTTCTATGGCTATGGTTTGTGTCCTATTGAAGTAGCCCCAAGCAGAGACTGAGGAGAATCACTTTCATTAAAAGGAGTTGCCAAGCTTCCAAAAAACTACGAGTTTCCTGAAATCTCAGCAATCATTTTTTCACCCAATGTTGTTGATACTTCCATTTAATGATCAGTACACCAATCCCACTTGGCTCTCCAAATTTCGTTCTTCTAGGTTAAACCGTTCCTTTGCAGTAACCGCTTTCATGTTTAGGTTTCACTCTGTTTTCTACTATTTGGATACATGTAGTTGGAACTCTAAATCAAACACGGTTTGTGCTAGCTCTTTGAAACTTGGCACAATAATGTAGTTCCAAGTTCAATGATTATGGTTTGTGTCCGATGGAAGTAGCCCCAAGCAGAGACTGACGAGAATCACTTTCTTTCAAAGGGGTTGCCAAGCTACCAAAAAACTACGAGTTTCCTGAAATCTCAGCAAACATTTTTTCACCCAGTCTTGATGATACTTGCAGGTAATGATCAGTACACCAGTCCGACTTGGCTCACCAAATTTTGTTCTTCTAGGTTAAACCGTTCCTTTGCAGTAACCATTTTCATGTTTAGGATTCACTCTGTTTTCTCCTATATGGATACATGTAGTTGGAACACTAAATCAAACACGGTTTGTGCTAGCTCTTTGAAACTTGGCACAATAATGTAGTTCCAAGTTCTATTGCTATGGTTTTTGTCCTATGGAAGTATCCCCAAGCAGAGACTGACGAAAATCACTTTCATTGAAAGGGTTGCCAAGCTTCTAAAAAACTACGAGTTTCCTGAAATCTCAGCAAACATTTTTTCACCCAATCTTGATGATACTTGCAGGTAATGATCAGTACACCAGTCCCACTTGGCTGACCAAATTTCGTTCTTCTAGGTTAATCCGTTCTTTGCAGTAACCATTTTCATGTTTAGGTTTCACTCTGTTTTCTCCTATATGGATACATGTAGTTGGAACTCTAAATCAAACACGGTTTGTGCTAGCTCTTTGAAACTTGGCACAATAATGTAGTTCCAAGTTATATGGCTACGGTTTGTGTCCTATGGAAGTAGCCCCAAGCAGAGACTCACGAGAATCACTTTCATTGAAAGGGGTTGCCAAGCTTCCAAAAAACTACGAGTTTCCTGAAATCTCAGCAAACATTTTTTCACCCAATCTTGATGATACTTGCAGGTAATGATCAGTACACCAGTCCGACTTGGGTCACCAAATTTCGTTCTTCTAGGTTAAACCGTTGCTTTGCAGTAACCGTTTTCATGTTTAGGTTTCACTCTGTTTTCTACTATATGGATACATGTAGTTGGAAACTCTAAATCAAACACGGTTTGTGCTAGCTCTTTGAAATATGGCACAATAATGTAGTTCCAAGTTCTATGATTATGGTTTGTGTCCTATGGAAGTAGCCCCAAGCAGAGACTGACGAGAATCACATTCTTTCAAAGGAGTTGCCAAGCTACCAAAAAACTACGAGTTTCCTGAAATCTCAGCAATCATTTTTTCACCCAATATTGATGATACTTCCATTTAATGATCAGTACACCAATCCCACTTGGCTCTCCAAATTACGTTCTTCTAGGTTAAACCGTTGCTTTGCAGTAACCGTTTTCATGTTTAGGTTTCACTCTGTTTTCTCTTATATGGATACAGGTAGTTGGAACTCTAAATCAAACACGGTTTGTGCTAGCTCTTTGAAACTTGGCACAATAATGTAGTTCCAAGTTCTATGGCTATGGTTTGTGTCCTATGGAAGTATCCCGAAGCAGAGACTGACGAGAATCACTTTCATTGAAAGGGGTTGCCAAGCTTCTAAAAAACTACGAGTTTCCTGAAATCTCAGCAAACATTTTTTCACACAATCTTGATGATACTTGCAGGTTGATCAGTACACCAGTCCCACTTGGCTGACCAAATTTCATTCTTCTAGGTTAACCCGTTCTTTGAAGTAACCGTTTTCATGTTTAGGTTTCACTCTGTTTTCTCCTATATGGATACAGGTAGTTGGAACTCTAAATCAAACATGGTTTGTGCTAGCTCTTTGAAACTTGGCACAATAATGTAGTTCCAAGTTCTATGGCTACGGTTTGTGTCCTATGGAAGTAACCCCAAGCAGAGACTCACGAGAATCACTTTCATTGAAAGGGATTGCCAAGCTTCCAAAAACTACGTGTTTCCTGAAATCTCTGCAAACATTTTTTCACCCAATCTTGATGATACTTGCAGGTAATGATCAGTACACCAGTCCCACTTGGCTCACCAAATTTCGTTCTTCTAGGTTAAAACTTTCCTTTGCAGTAACCGTTTTCATGTTTAGGTTTCACTCTGTTTTCTCCTATATGGATACATGTAGTTGGAACTCTAAATCAAACACGGTTTGTGCTAGCTCTTTGAAACTTGGCACAATAATGTAGTTCCAAGTTCTATGGCTACGGTTTATGTCCTATGGAAGTAGCCCCAAGCAGAGACTGACGAGAATCACTTTCATTGAAAGGGATTGCCAAGCTTCCAAAAAACTACGAGTTTCCTGAAATCTCAGCAAACATTTTTTCACCCAATCTTGATGATACTTGCAGGTAATGATCAGTACACCAGTCCCACTTGGCTCACCAAATTTCGTTCTTCTAGGTTAAAACGTTCCTTTGCAGTAACCGTTTTCATGTTTAGGTTTCACTCTGTTTTCTCCTATATGGATACATGTTGTTGGAACTCTAAATCAAACACGGTTTGTGCTAGCTCTTTGAAACTTGGCACAATAATGTAGTTCCAAGTTCTATGGCTATGGTTTGTGTCCTATGGAAGTAGCCCCAAGCAGAGACTGACGATAATCACTTTCATTGAAAGGGGTTGCCAAGCTTCCAAAAAACTACGAGATTCCTGAATCTCAGCAAACATTCTTTCACCCAATCGTGATGATACTTGCAGGTAATGATCAGTACACCAATTCCACTTGGCTCACCAAATTTCGTTCTTCTAGGTTAAACCGTTCCTTTGCAGTAACCGTTTTCATGTTTAGGATTCACTCTGTTTTCTCCTATATGGATACATGTATTTGGATCTCTAAATCAAACACGGTTTGTGCTAGCTCTTTGAAACTTGGCACAATAATGTAGTTCCAAGTTCTATGGCTATGGTTTGTGTCCTATTGAAGTAGCCCCAAGCAGAGACTGAGGAGAATCACTTTCATTAAAAGGAGTTGCCAAGCTTCCAAAAAACTACGAGTTTCCTGAA
Source organism: Urocitellus parryii (assembly GCF_045843805.1). Lineage (NCBI taxonomy): Eukaryota > Metazoa > Chordata > Mammalia > Rodentia > Sciuridae > Urocitellus > Urocitellus parryii. Next base: position 4,343 of record NW_027553656.1, read on the forward strand.
ATCTCAGCAATCATTTTTTCACCCAATGTTGTTGATACTTCCATTTAATGATCAGTACACCAATCCCACTTGGCTCTCCAAATTTCGTTCTTCTAGGTTAAACCGTTCCTTTGCAGTAACCGCTTTCATGTTTAGGTTTCACTCTGTTTTCTACTATTTGGATACATGTAGTTGGAACTATAAATCAAACACGGTTTGTGCTAGCTCTTTGAAACTTGGCACAATAATGTAGTTCCAAGTTCAATGATTATGGTTTGTGTCCGATGGAAGTAGCCCCAAGCAGAGACTGACGAGAATCACTTTCTTTCAAAGGGGTTGCCAAGCTACCAAAAACTACGAGTTTCCTGAAATCTCAGCAAACATTTTTTCACCCAGTCTTGATGATACTTGCAGGTAATGATCAGTACACCAGTCCGACTTGGCTCACCAAATTTTGTTCTTCTAGGTTAAACCGTTCCTTTGCAGTAACCATTTTCATGTTTAGGATTCACTCTGTTTTCTCCTATATGGATACATGTAGTTGGAACACTAAATCAAACACGGTTTGTGCTAGCTCTTTGAAACTTGGCACAATAATGTAGTTCCAAGTTCTATTGCTATGGTTTTTGTCCTATGGAAATATCCCCAAGCAGAGACTGACGAAAATCACTTTCATTGAAAGGGTTGCCAAGCTTCTAAAAAACTACGAGTTTCCTGAAATCTCAGCAAACATTTTTTCACCCAATCTTGATGATACTTGCAGGTAATGATCAGTACACCAGTCCCACTTGGCTGACCAAATTTCGTTCTTCTAGGTTAATCCGTTCTTTGCAGTAACCATTTTCATGTTTAGGTTTCACTCTGTTTTCTCCTACATGGATACATGTAGTGGGAACTCTAAATCAAACACGGTTTGTGCTAGCTCTTTGAAACTTGGCACAATAATGTAGTTCCAAGTTATATGGCTACGGTTTGTGTCCTATGGAAGTAGCCCCAAGCAGAGACTCACGAGAATCACTTTCATTGAAAGGGGTTGCCAAGCTTCCAAAAAACTACTAGTTTCCTGAAATCTCAGCAAACATTTTTTCACCCAATCTTGATGATACTTGCAGGTAATGATCAGTACACCAGTCCGACTTGGGTCACCAAATTTCGTTCTTCTAGGTTAAACCGTTGCTTTGCAGTAACCGTTTTCATGTTTAGGTTTCACTCTGTTTTCTACTATATGGATACATGTAGTTGGAACTCTAAATCAAACACGGTTTGTGCTAGCTCTTTGAAATATGGCACAATAATGTAGTTCCAAGTTCTATGATTATGGTTTGTGTCCTATGGAAGTAGCCCCAAGCAGAGACTGACGAGAATCACATTCTTTCAAAGGAGTTGCCAAGCTACCAAAAAAACAACGAGTTTCCTGAAATCTCAGCAATCATTTTTTTCACCCAATCTTGATGATACTTCCATTTAATGATCAGTACACCAATCCCACTTGGCTCTCCAAATTACGTTCTTCTAGGTTAAACCGTTGCTTTGCAGTAACCGTTTTCATGTTTAGGTTTCACTCTGTTTTGCACTATTTGGATACATGTAGTTGGAACTCTAAATCAAACACGGCTTGTGCTAGCTCTTTGAAACTTGGCACAATAATATAGTTCCAAGTTCTATGATTATGGTTTGTGTCCTATGGAAGTAGCCCCAAGCAGAGACTGACGAGAATCACTTTCTTTCAAAGGGCTTGCCAAGCTACCAAAAATCTACGAGTTTCATGAAATCTCAGCAAACATTTTTTCACCCAGTCTTGATGATACTTGCAGGTAATGATCAGTACACCAGTCCGACTTGGCTGACCAAATTTCATTCTTCTAGGTTAACCCGTTCTTTGCAGTAACCGTTTTCATGTTTAGGTTTCACTCTGTTTTCTCTTATATGGATACAGGTAGTTGGAACTCTAAATCAAACACGGTTTGTGCTAGCTCTTTGAAACTTGGCACAATAATGTAGTTCCAAGTTCTATCGCTATGGTTTGTGTCCTATGGAAGTATCCCGAAGCAGAGACTGACGAGAATCACTTTCATTGAAAGGGTTGCCAAGCTTCTAAAAAACTACGAGTTTCCTGAAATCTCAGCAAACATTTTTTCACACAATCTTGATGATACTTGCAGGTAATGATCAGTACACCAGTCCCACTTGGCTGACCAAATTTCATTCTTCTAGGTTAACCCGTTCTTTGCAGTAACCGTTTTCATGTTTAGGTTTCACTCTGTTTTCTCCTATATGGATACAGGTAGTTGGAACTCTAAATCAAACAAGGTTTGTGCTAGCTCTTTGAAACTTGGCAAATAATGTAGTTCCAAGTTCTATGGCTACGGTTTGTGTCCTATGGAAGTAACCCCAAGCAGAGACTCACGAGAATCACTTTCATTGAAAGGGATTGCCAAGCTTCCAAAAAACTACGTGTTTCCTGAAATCTCTGCAAACATTTTTTCACCCAATCTTGATGATACTTGCAGGTAATGATCAGTACACCAGTCCCACTTGGCTCACCAAATTTCGTTCTTCTAGGTTAAAACTTTCCTTTGCAGTAACCGTTTTCATGTTTAGGATTCACTCTGTTTTCTCCTATATGGATACATGTATTTGGAAGTCTAAATCAGACACGGTTTGTGCTAGCTCTTTGAAACTTGGCACAATAATGTAGTTCCAAGTTCTGTGGCTATGGTTTGTGTCCTATGGAAGTAGCCCCAAGCAGAGACGGACCAGAATCACTTTCATTGAAAGGAGTTGCCAAGCTTCCAGAAAACTACGAGTTTCCTGAAATCTCAGCAATCATTTTTTGACCCAATCTTGATGATACTTCCATTTAATGATCAGTACACCAATCCCACTTGGCTCTCCAAATTTCGTTCTTCTATTTTAAACCGTTGCTTTGCAGTAACCGTTTTCATGTTTAGGATTCACTCTGTTTTCTACTATTTGGATACATGTAGTTGGAACTCTAAATCAAACATGGCTTGTGCTAGCTCTTTGAAACTTGGCACAATAATGTAGTTCCAAGTTCTATGATTATGGTTTGTGTCCTATGATAGTAGTCCCAAGCAGAGACTGACGAGAATCACTTTCTTTCAAAGGGGTTGCCAAGCTACCAAAAATCTACGAGTTTCATGAAATCTCGGCAAAGATTTTTTCACCCAGTCTTGATGATACTTGCAGGTAATGATCAGTACACCAGTCCGACTTGGCTGACCAAATTTAATTCTTCTAGGTTAACCCGTTCTTTGCAGTAACCGTTTTCATATTTAGGTTTCACTCTGTTTTCTCCTATATGGATACTGGTAGTTAGAACTCTAAATCAAACACAGTTTGTGCTAGCTCTTTGAAACTTGGCACAATAATGTAGTTCCAAGTTCTATCGCTATGGTTTCTGTCTTATGGAAGTATCCCCAAGCAGAGACTGACGAGAATCACTTTCATTGAAAGGGTTGCCAAGCTTCTAAAAAACTACGAGTTTCCTGAAATCTCAGCAAATATTTTTTCTCACAATCTTGATGATACTTGCAGGTAATGATCAGTACACCACTCCCACTTGGCTGACCAAATTTCGTTCTTCTAGGTTAACCCGTTCTTTGCAGTAACCCTTTTCATGTTTAGGTTTCACTCTGTTTTCTCCTATATGGATACATGTAGTTGGAACTCTAAATCAAACACGGTTTGTGCTAGCTCTTTGAAACTTGGCACAATAATGTAGTTCCAAGTCTATCGCTATGGTTTGTGTCCTATGGAAGTAGCCCCAAGCAGAGACTGACGATAATCACTTTCACTGAAAGGGTTGCCAAGCTTCCAAAAAACTACGAGATTCCTGAAATCTCAGCAAACATTCTTTCACCCAATCGTGATGATACTTGCAGGTAATGATCAGTACACCAATCCCACTTGGCTCACCAAATTTCGTTTCTTCTAGGTTAAACCGTTCCTTTGCAGTAACCGTTTTCATGTTTAGGATTCACTCTGTTTTCTCCTATATGGATACATGTATTTGGAACTCTAAATCAAACACGGTTTGTGCTAGCTCTTTGAAACTTGGCACAATAATGTAGTTCCCATTTCTATGGCTATGGATTGTGTCCTATTGAAGTAGCCCCAAGCAGAGACTGAGGAGAATCACTTTCATTGAAAGGAGTTGCCAAGCTTCCAAAAAACTACGAGTTTCCTGAAATCTCAGCAATCATTTTTTCACCCAATCTTGATGATACTTCCATTTAATGATCAGTACACCAATCCCACTTGGCTCTCCAAATTACGTTCTTCTAGGTTAAACCGTTGCTTTGCAGTAACCGTTTTCATGTTTAGGTTTCACTCTGTTTTGCACTATTTGGATACATGTAGTTGGAACTCTAAATCAAACACGGCTTGTGCTAGCTCTTTGAAACTTGGCACAATAATATAGTTCCAAGTTCTATGATTATGGTTTGTGTCCTATGGAAGTAGCCCCAAGCAGAGACGGACCAGAATCACTTTCATTCAAAGGGGTTGCCAAGCTTCCAAAAATCTACGAGTTTCCTGAAATCTCAGCAATCATTTTTTCACCCAATCTTGATGATACTTGCAGGTAATGATCAGTACACCAGTCCCACTTGGCTCACCAAATTTCGTTCTTCTAGGTAAAACCGTTCGTTTGCAGTAACCATTTTCATATTTAGGTTTCACTCTGTTTTCTCCTATATGGATACATGTATTTGGAACTCTAAATCAAAAACGGTTTGTGCTAGCTCTTCGAAAGTTGGCACAATAATGTAGTTCCAAGTTCTATGGCTATGGTTTGTGTCCTATGGAAGTAGCCCCAAGCAGAGACTGATGAGAATCACTTTCATTGAAAGGGGTTGCCAAGCTTCCAAAAACTACTAGTTTCCTGAAATCTCAGCAAACATTTTTTCACCCAATCTTGATGATACTTCCATTTAATGATCAGTACACCAATCCCACTAGGCTCACCAAATTTCGTTCTTCTAGGTTAAACCATTCCTTTGCAGTAACCGTTTTCATGTTTAGATTTCACTCTGATTTCTCCTATATGGATACATGTAGTTGGAACTCTAAATCAAACACGGTTTGTGCTAGCTCTTTGAAACTTGGCACAATAATGTAGTTCCAAGTTCTATGGCTATGGTTTGTGTCCAATGGAAGTAGCCCCAAGCAGAGACTGACGAGAATCACTTTCATTGAAAGGGGTTGCCAAGCTTCCAAAAAACTATGAGTTTCCTGAATTCTCAGCAAACATTTTTTCACCCAATCTTGATGATACTTGCAGGTAATGATCAGTACACTAGTCCCACTTGGCTCACCAAATTTCGTTCTTCTAGGTTAAACCGTTCCTTTGCAGTAACCGTTTTCATGTTTAGGTTTCACTCTGTTTTCTCCTATATGGATACATGTAGTTGGAACTCTAAATCAAACACGGTTTGTGCTAGCTCTTTGAAACTTGGCACAATAATTTAGTTCCAAGTTCTATGATTATGGTTTGTGTCCTATGGAAGTAGCCCCAAGCAGAGACTGACGAGAATCACTTTCATTGAAAGGGGTTGCCAAGCTTCCAAAAAACTACGAGTTTCCTGAAATCTCAGCAAATATTTTTTCACCCTATCTTGATGATACTTGCAGGTAAGGATCAGTACACCAGTCCCACTTGGCTGACCAAATTTCGTTCTTCTAGGTTAAACCGTTCCTTTGCAGTAACCATTTTCATGTTTAGGTTTCACTCTGTTTTCTCCTATATGGATACATGCAGTTGGAACTGTAAATCAAACACGGTTTGTGGTAGCTCTTTGAAACTTGGCACAATAATGTAGTTCCAAGTTCTATGGCTACGGTTTGTGTCCTATGGAAGTAACCCCAAGCAGAGACTCACGAGAATCACTTTCATTGAAAGGGATTGCCAAGCTTCCAAAAAACTACGTGTTTCCTGAAATCTCTGCAAACATTTTTTCACCCAATCTTGATGATACTTGCAGGTAATGATCAGTACACCAGTCCCACTTGGCTCACCAAATTTCGTTCTTCTAGGTTAAAACTTTCCTTTGCAGTAACCGTTTTCATGTTTAGGTTTCACTCTGTTTTCTCCTATATGGAAACAGGTAGTTGGAACTCTAAATCAAACACGGTTTGTGCTAGCTCTTTGAAACTTGGCACAATAATGTAGTTCCAAGTTCTATGGCTATGGTGTGTGTCCTATGGAAGTATCCCCAAGCAGAGACTGACGATAATCACTTTCATTGAAAGGGGTTGCCAAGCTTCCAAAAAACTACGAGTTTCCTGAAATCTCAGCAAACATTCTTTCACCCAATCGTGATGATACTTGCAGGTAATGACCAGTACACCAATCCAACTTGGCTCACCAAATTTCGTTCTTCTAGGTTAAACCGTTCCTTTGCAGTAACCGTTTTCATGTTTAGGATTCACTCTGTTTTCTCCTATATGGATACATGTATTTGGAAGTCTAAATCAGACACGGTTTGTGCTAGCTCTTTGAAACTTGGCACAATAATGTAGTTCCAAGTTCTATGGCTATGGTTTGTGTCCTATTGAAGTAGCCCCAAGCAGAGACTGAGGAGAATCACTTTCATTCAAAGGAGTTGCCAAGCTTCCAGAAAACTACGAGTTTCCTGAAATCTCAGCAATCATTTTTTCACCCAATCTTGATGATACTTCCATTTAATGATCAGTACACCAATCCCACTTGGCTCTCCAAATTACGTTCTTCTAGGTTAAACAGTTGCTTTGCAGTAACCGTTTTCATGTTTAGGTTTCACTCTGTTTTGCACTATTTGGATACATGTAGTTGGAACTCTAAATCAAACACGGCTTGTTCTAGCTCTTTGAAACTTGGCACAATAATATAGTTCCAAGTTCTATGATTATGGTTTGTGTCCTATGGAAGTAGCCCCAAGCAGAGACTGACGAGAATCACTTTCTTTCAAAGGGGTTGCCAAGCTACCAAAAATCTACGAGTTTCATGAAATCTCAGCAAAGATTTTTTCACCCAGTCTTGATGATACTTGCAGGTAATGATCAGTACACCAGTCCGACTTGGCTGACCAAATTTCATTCTTCTAGTTTAACCCGTTCTTTGCAGTAACCGTTTTCATGTTTAGGTTTCACTCTGTTTTCTCTTATATGGATACAGGTAGTTGGAACTCTAAATCAAACACGGTTTGTGCTAGCTCTTTGAAACTTGGCACAATAATGTAGTTCCAAGTTCTATGGCTACGGTTTGTGTCCTATGGAAGTAGCCCCAAGCAGAGACTGACGAGAATCACTTTCATTGAAAGGGGTTGCCAACCTTCCAAAAAACTACGAGTTTCCTGAAATCTCAGCAAACATTTTTTTCACCCAATCTTGATGATACTTGCAGGTAATGATCAGTACACCTGTCCGACTTGGCACACCAAATTTCTTTATTCTAGGTTAAACCGTTCCTTTGCAGTAACCGTTTTCATGTTTAGGTTTCACTCTGTTTTCTCCTATATGGATACATGTATTTGGAACTCTAAATCAAACCCGTTTTGTGCTAGCTCTTTGAAACTCGGCACAACAATGTAGGTCCAAGTTCTATGGCTATGGTTTGTATCCTATGGAAGTAGCCCCAAGCAGAGACTTACGAGAATCAGTTTCATTGAAAGGGATTGCCAAGCTTCCAAAAAACTACGAGTTTCCTGAAGTCTCAGCAAACATTCTTTCACCCAATCGTGATGATACTTGCAGGTAATGATAAGTACACCAATCCCACTTGGCTCACCAAATTTCGTTCTTCTAGGTTAAACCGTTCCTTTGCAGTAACCGTTTTCATGTGTTGGATTCACTCTGTTTTCTCCTGTATGGATACATGTATTTGGAACTCTAATTCAAACACGGTTTGTGCTAGCTCTTTGAAACGTGGCACAATAATGTAGTTCCAAGTTCTGTGGCTATGGTTTGTGTCCTATGGAAGTAGCCCCAAGCAGAGACGGACCAGAATCACTTTCATTCAAAGGGGTTGCCAAGCTTCCAAAAATCTACGAGTTTCCTGAAATCTCAGCAATCATTTTTTCACCCAATCTTGATGATACTTGCAGGTAATGATCAGTACACCAGTCCCACTTGGCTCACCAAATTTCGTTCTTCTAGGTAAAACCGTTCGTTTGCAGTAACCATTTTCATGTTTAGGTTTCACTCTGTTTTCTCCTATATGGATACATGTATTTGGAACTCTAAATCAAAAACGGTTTGTGCTAGCTCTTCGAAAGTTGGCACAATAATGTAGTTCCAAGTTCTATGGCTATGGTTTGTGTCCAATGGAAGTAGCCCCAAGCAGAGACTGACGAGAATCACTTTCATTGAAAGGGGTTTCCAAGCTTCCAAAAAACTACGAGTTTCCTGAATTCTCAGCAAACATTTTTTCACCCAATCTTGATGATACTTGCAGGTAATGATCAGTACACTAGTCCCACTTGGCTCACCAAATTTCGTTCTTCTAGGTTAAACCGTTCCTTTGCAGTAACCGTTTTCATGTTTATTTTTCACTCTGTTTTCTCCTATATGGATACATGTAGTTGGAACTCTAAATCAAACACGGTTTGTGCTAGCTCTTTGAAACTTGGCACAATAATTTAGTTCCAAGTTCTATGATTATGGTTTGTGTCCTATGGAAGTAGCCCCAAGCAGAGACTGACGAGAATCACTTTCATTGAAAGGGGTTGCCAAGCTTCCAAAAAACTACGAGTTTCCTGAAATCTCAGCAAACATTTTTTCACCCAATCTTGATGATACTTGCAGGTAAGGATCAGTACACCAGTCGCACTTGGCTGACCAAATTTCGTTCTTCTAGGTTAAACCGTTCCTTTGCAGTAACCATTTTCTTGTTTAGGTTGCACTCTGTTTTCTCCTATATGGATGCATGTAGTTGGTATTCTAAATCAAAAACGGTTTGTGCTAGCTCTTTGAAACTTGGCACAAAAATGTAGTTCCAAGTTGTATCACTATGGTTTGTGTCCTATGGAAGTAGCCCAAAGCAGTGACTGACGAGAATCACTTTCATTGAAAGGGGTTGCCAAGCTTCCAAAAAACTACGAGTTTCCTGAAATCTCAGCAAACATTTTTAAACCCAATCTTGATGATACTTGCAGTTAATGATCAGTACACCAGTCCCACTTGGCTCACCAAATTTCGTTCTTCTAGGTTAAACTGTTCCTTTGCAGTAACCGTTTTCATGTTTAGGATTCACTCTGTTTTCTCCTATATGGATACATGTAGTTGGAACTCTAAATCAAACACGGTTTGTGCTAGCTCTTTGAAACTTGGCACAATAATGTAGTTCCAAGTTCTATCGTGATGGTTTTTGTCCTATTGATGTAGCCCAAACAGAGAATGACGAGAATCACTTTCATTGAAAGGGGTTGACAAGCTTCCAAAAAACTACGAGTTTCCTGAAATCTCAGCAAACATTTTTTAACCCAATCTTGATGATACATCTATTTAATGAATAGTACACCAATCCCACTTGGCTCACCAAATTTCGTTCTTCTAGGTTAAACCGTTCCTTTGCAGTATCCGATTACATGTTTAGGTTTCACTCTGTTTTCTCCTATATGGATACATGTAGTTGGAACTCTAAATCAAACACGGTTTGTGCTAGCTCTCTGTAACTTGGCACTATAATGTAGTTCCAAGTACTATGGTTATGGTTTGTGTCCTATGGAAGTAGCCCCAAGCAGAGACTGACGAGAATCACTTTCATTGAAAGGGGTTGCCAATCTTCCTAAAAACTACGAGTTTCCTGAAATATCAGCAAACATTTTTTCACCCAATCTTGATGATACTTGCAGGTAATGATCAGTAAACCAGTCACACTTGGCTCACCGAATTTCGATCTTCTAGGTTAAACCGTTCCTTTGCAGTAACCGTTTTCATGTTTAGGTTTCACTCTGGTTTCTCCTATATGGATACATGTAGTTGGAACTCTAAATCAAACACGGTTTGTGCTAGCTTTTTGAAATTTGGCACAAAAATGTAGTTCCAAGTTGTATGGATATGGTTTGTGTCCTATGGAAGTAGCCCCAAGCAGAGACTGACGAGAATCACTTTCATTGAAAGGGGTTGCCAAGCTTCCAAAAAACTACGAGTTTCCGGAAATCTCAGGAAACATTTTTTCACCCAATCGTGATGATACGTGCAGGTAGTGATCAGTACACCAATCCCACTTGGCTCACCAAATTTCGTTCTTCTAGGTTAAACCGTTCCTTTGCAGTAACCGTTTTCATGTTTAGGTTTCACTCTGTTTTTTCCTTTATGGATACATGTAGTTGGAACTCTAAATCAAACACGGTTTGTGCTAGCTCCTTGAAACTTGGCACCATAATGTAGTTCCAAGTTCTATGGCTATGGTTTGTGTCCTATAGAAGTAGCCCCAAGCAGAGACTGATGAGAATCACTTTCATTGAAAGGGGTTGACAAGCTTCCAAAAATCTACGAGTTTCCTGAAATCTCAGCAAACATTTTTTCACCCAATCTTGATGATACTTGCAGGTAATGATCAGTACACCAGTCCCACTTGGCTCACCAAATTTCGTTCTTCTAGGTTAAACCATTCCTTTTCAGTAACCGTTTTCATGTTTAGGATTCACTCTGTTTTCGCCTATATGGATACATGTAGTTGGAACTCTAAATCAAACACGGTTTGTGCTAGCTCTTTGAAACTTGGCGCAATAATGTAGTTCCAAGATCTATCTTGATGGTTTGTGTCCTATTAATGTAGCCCAAACAGAGAATGACGAGAATCACTTTCATTGAAAGGGGTTGCCAAGCTTCCAAAAAACTACGAGTTTCCTGAAATCTCAGCAAACATTTTTTCACCCAATCTTGATGATACATCTATTTAATGAATAGTACACCAATCCCACTTGGCTCACCAAATTTCGTTCTTCTAGGTTAAACCGTTCCTTTGCAGTATCCGATTTCATGTTTAGGTTTCACTCTGTTTTCTCCTATATGGATACATGTAGTTGGAACTCTAAATCAAACACGGTTTGTGCTAGCTCTTTGTAACTTGGCAGTATAATGTAGTTCCAAGTACTATGGTTATGGTTTGTGTCCTATGGAAGTAGCCCCAAGCAGAGACTGACGAGAATCACTTTCATTGAAAGGGGTTGCCAATCTTCCTAAAAACTACGAGTTTCCTGAAATCTCAGCAAACATTTTTTCACCCAATCTTGATGATACTTGCAGGTAATGATCAGTACACCAGTCCCACTTGGCTCACCAAATTTTGTTCTTCTAGGTTAAACCGTTCCTTTGCAGTAACCGTTTTCATGTTTAGGTTTCACTCTGTTTTCTCCTATATGGATACATAGATGGAACTCTAAATCAAACACGGTTTGTGCTAGCTCTTTGAAACATGGCACAATAATGTAGTTCCACGTTCTATGGCTATGGTTTGTGTCCTATGGAAGTAGCCGCAAGCAGAGACTGACGAGAATAACTTTCATTAAAGGGGTTGCCAAGCTTCCTAAAAACTACGAGTTTCCTGAAATCTCAGCAAACATTTTTTCACCCAATCTTGATGATACCTGCAGGTAAGGATCAGTACACCAGTCCCACTTGGCTGACCAAATTTCGTTCTTCTAGGTTAAACCGTTCCTTTGCAGTCACCATTTTCATGTTTAGGTTTCACTCTGTTTTCTCCTATATGGATACATGTATTTGGAACTCTAAATCAAACACGGTTTGTGATAGCTCTTTGAATCTTGGCACAATAATGTAGTTCCAAGTTCTTTGGCTATGGTTTGCGTCCTATGGAAGTAGCCCCAAGCAGAGACTAATGAGAATCACTTTCATTCAAAGGGGTTGCCAAGCTACCAAAAAAATACGAGTTTCCTGAAATCTCAGCAAATATTTTTTCACCCAATCTTGATGATACTTGCAGGTAATGATCAGTACACCAGTCCCACTTGGCTCACCAAATTTCGTTCTTCTAGGTTAAACCGTTGCTTTGCAGTAACCGTTTTCATGTTTAGGTTTCACTCTGTTTTCTCCTATATGGATACATGTAGTTGGAACTCTAAATCAAACACGGTTTGTGCTAGCTCTTTGAAACTTGGCACAATAATGTAGTTCCAAGTTCTATGGCTATGTTTTGTGTCCTATGGAAGTAGCCCCAAGCAGAGACTGACGAGAATCACTTTCATTGAAAGGGTTTGCCAAGCTTCCAAACAACTACGAGTTTCCTGAAATCTCAGCAAACATTTTTTCACCCAATCTTGATGAAACTTGCAGGTAATGATCAGTACACCAGTCTCTCGTGGCTCACCAAATTTCTTTCTTCTAGGTTAAACCGTTCCTTTGCAGTAACCGTTTTCATGTTTAGGTTCCACTCTGTTTTCTCCTATATGGATACATGTTGTTGGAACTCTAAATCAAACACGGTTTGTGCTAGCTCTTTGAAACTTGGCACAATAATGTAGTTCCAAGTTCTATGGCTATGGTGTGTGTCCTATGGAAGTAGCCCCAAGCAGAGACTGACGAGAATCACTTTCATTGAAAGGGGTTGCCAAGCTTCCAAAAAACTACGAGTTTCCTGAAATCTCAGCAAATATTTTTTCACCCAATCTTTATGATACTTCCATTTAATGATCAGTGCACCAATCCCACTAGGCTCACCAAATTTCGTTCTTCTAGGTTAAACCATTCCTTTGCAGTAACCGTTTTCATGTTTAGGTTTCACTCTGTTTTTTCCTATATGGATACATGTAGTTGGAACTCTAAATCAAACACGGTTTGTGCTAGCTCTTTAAAACGTGGCAGAATAATGTAGTTCCAAGTTCTATGGCTATGGTTTGTGTCCTATGTAAGTAGCCCCAAGCAGAGACTGACGAGAATAACTTTCATTGAAAGGGGTTGCCAAGCTTCCAAAAAACTACGAGTTTCCGAAAATCTCAGGAAACATTTTTTCACCCAATCGTGATGATACTGGCAGGTAATGATCAGTACACCAATCCCACTGGGCTCACCAAATTTCGTTCTTCTAGGTTAAACCGTTCCTTTGCAGTAACCGTTTTCATGTTTAGGATTCACTCTGTTTTCTCCTATATGGATACATGTAGCTGGAACTCTAAATCAAACACTGTTTGTGCTAGCTCTTTGAAACTTGGCACAATAATGTAGTTCCAAGTTCTATGTCTATGGTTTCTGTCCTGTGGAAGTAGCCCCAAGCAGAGACTGACGAGAATCTCTTTCATTGAAAGGGGTTGCCAAGCTTCGAAAAAACTACGAGTTTCCTGAATTCTCAGCAAACATTTTTTCACCCAATCTTGATGATACTTGCAGGTAAAGATCAGTACAGCAGTCCCACTTGGCTCACCAAATTTCGTTCTTCTAGGTTAAACCGTTCCTTTGCAGTAACCGTTTTCATGTTTAGGTTTCACTCTGTTTTCTCCTATATGGATACATGTATTTGGAACTCTAAATCAAACACGGTTTGTGCTAGCTTTTTGAAACTTGGCAATATAATGTAGTTCCAAGTTCTATGGCTATGGTTTGTGTCCTATGGAAGTAGCCCCAAGCAGAGACTGACGAGAATCACTTTCATTGAAAGGGTTTGCCAGCTTCCAAAAAACTACGAGTTTCCTGAAATCTCAGCAAACATTTTCTCACCCAATCTTGATGATACTTGCAGGTAATGATCAGTACACCAGTCCCACTTGGCTCACCAAATTTCGTTCTTCTAGGTTAAACCGTTCCTTTGCAGTAACCGTTTTCATGTTTAGGTTCCACTCTGTTTTCTCCTATATGGATACATGTTTTTGGAACTCTAAATCAAACACGGTTTGTGCTAACTCTTTGAAACTTGGCACAATAATGTAGTTCCAGGTTCTATCGCGGTGGTTTGTGTCCTATGGAAGTAGCCCCAAGCAGAGACTGACGAGAATCACATTCATTGAAAGGGGTTGCCAAGCTTCCAAAAAACTACGAGTTTCCTGAAATCTCAGCAAACATTTTTTCACCCAATCTTGATGATACTTGCAGGTAATGATCAGTACAGCAGTCCCACTTCGCTCAGCAAATTTCGTTCTTCTAGGTTAAACCGTTCCTTTGCAGTAACCGTTTTCATGTTTAGGATTCACTCTGTTTTCTCCTATATGGATACATGTAGTTGGAACTCTAAATCAAACACGGTTTGTGCTAGCTCTTTGAAACTTGGCACAATAATGTAGTTCCAAGTTCTATCGTGATGGTTTGTGTCCTATTGATGTAGCCCAAACAGAGACTGACGAGAATCACTTTCATTGAAAGGGGTTGCCAAGCTTCCAAAAAACTACGAGTTTCCTGAATACTCAGCAAACATTTTTTCACCCCATCTTGATGATACTTGCAGGTAATGATCAGTACAGCAGTCCCACTTGGCTCACCAAATTTCGTTCTACTAGGTTAAACCGTTCCTTTGCAGTAACCGATTTCATGTTTAGGTTTCACTCTGGTTTCTCCTATATGGATACATGTAGTTGGAACTCTAAATCAAACACGGTTTGTGCTAGCTTTTTGAAACTTGGCACAATAATGTAGTTCCAAGTTCTATGGCTATGGTTTGTGTCCTACGGAAGTAGCCCCAAGCAGAGACTGACGAGAATCCCTTTCATTGAAAGGGGTTGCCAAGCTTCCAAAAAACTACGAGTTTCCTGAAATCTCAGCAAACATTTTTTCACCCAATCTTGATGATACTTGCAGGTAATGATCAGTACACCAGTCACACTTGGCTCACCGAATTTCGATCTTCTAGTTTAAACCGTTCCTTTGCAGTAACCGTTTTCATGTTTAGGTTTCACTCTGGTTTCTCCTATTGGATACATGTAGTTGGAACTCTAAATCAAACACGGTTTGTGCTACCTTTTTGAAACTTGGCACAATAATGTAGTTCCAAGTTTTATGGCTATGGTTTGTGTCCTACAGAAGTAGCCCCAAGCAGAGACTGACGAGGATCCCTTTCATTGAAAGGGGTTGCCAAGCTTCCAAAAAACTACGAGTTTCCAGAAATCTCAGCAAACATTTTTTCACCCAATCTTGATGATACTTGAAGGTAATGATCAGTACACCAGTCACACTTGGCTCACCAAATTTCGATCTTCTAGTTTAAACCGTCCCTTTGCAGTAACCGTTTTCATGTTTAGGTTTCACTCTGTTTTCTCCTATATGGATACATGTATTTGGAACTCTAAATCAAACACGGTTTGGGCTAGCTGTTTGAAACTTGGCACAATAATGTAGTTCCAAGTTCTATGGCTATGGTTTGTGTCCTATGGAAGTAGCCCCAAGCAGAGACTGACGAGAATCACTTTCATTGAAAGGGGTTGCCATGCTTCCAAAAATCTACGAGTTTCCTGAAATCTCAGCAAACATTTTTTCACCCAATCTTTATGATACTTCCATTTAATGATCAGTGCACCAATCCCACTAGGCTCACCAAATTTCGTTCTTCTAGGTTAAACCATTCCTTTGCAGTAACCGTTTTCATGTTTAGGTTTCACTCTGTTTTTTCCTATATGGATACATGTAGTTGGAACTCTAAATCAAACACGGTTTGTGCTAGCTCTTTAAAACGTGGCACAATAATGTAGTTCCAATTTCTATGGCTATGGTTAGTGTCCTATGGAAGTAGCCCCAAGCAGAGACTGACGAGAATCACTTTCATTGAAAGGGGTTTCCAAGCTTCCAAAAAACTACGAGTTTCCTGAATTCTCAGCAAACATTTTTTCACCCAATCTTGATGATACTTGCAGGTAAAGATCAGTACAGCAGTCCCACCTCGCTCACCAAATTTCGTTCTTCTAGGTTAAACCGTTCCTTTGCAGTAACCATTTTCTTGTTTAGGTTTCACTCTGTTTTCTCCTATATGGATACATGTATTTGGAACTCTAAATCAAACACGGTTTGTGCTAGCTTTTTGAAACTTGGCAATATAATGTAGTTCCAAGTTCTATGGCTATGGTTTGTGTCCTATGGAAGTAGCCCCAAGCAGAGACTGACGAGAATCACTTTCATTGAAAGGGCTTGCAAGCTTCCAAAAAACTACGAGTTTCCTGAAATCTCAGCAAACATTTTTTCACCCAATCTTGATGATACGTGCAGGTAATGATCAGTACCCCAGTCCCACTTGGCTCACCAAATTTCGTTCTTCTAGGTTAAACCGTTCCTTTGCAGTAACCATTTTCATTTTTAGGTTCCACTCTGTTTTCTCCTATATGGATACATGTTGTTGGAACTCTAAATCAAACACGGTTTGTGCTAGCTCTTTGAAACTTGGCACAATAATGTAGTTCCAGGTTCCATCGCGATGGTTTGTGCCCTATGGAAGTAGCCCCAAGCAGATACTGACGAGAATCACTTTCATTGAAAGGGGTTGCCAAGCTTCCAAAAAACTACGAGTTTCCTGAAATCTCAGCAAACATTTTTTCACCCAATCTTGATGATACTTGCTGGTAATGATCAGTACACCAGTCTCACGTGGCTCACCAAATTTCTTTCTTCTAGGTTAAACCGTTCCTTTGCAGTAACCGTTTTCATGTTTAGGTTCCACTCTGTTTTCTCCTATATGGATACATGTTGTTGGAACTCTAAATCAAACACGGTTTGTGGTAGCTCTTTGAAACTTGGCACAATAATGTAGTTCCAAGTTCTATGGCTATGGTTTGTGTCCTATGGAAGTAGCCCCAAGCAGAGACTGACGAGAATCACTTTCATTGAAAGGGGTTGCCAAGCTTCCAAAAAACTACGAGTTTCCTGAAATCTCAGCAAACATTTTTTCACCCAATCTTTATGATACTTCCATTTAATGATCAGTGCACCAATCCCACTAGGCTCACCAAATTTCGTTCTTCTAGGTTAAACCATTCCTTTGCAGTAACCGTTTTCATGTTTAGGTTTCACTCTGTTTTTTCCTATATGGATACATGTAGTTGGAACTCTAAATCAAACACGGTTTGTGCTAGCTCTTTAAAACGTGGCAGAATAATGTAGTTCCAAGTTCTATGGCTATGGTTTGTGTCCTATGGAAGTAGCCCCAAGCAGAGACTGAAGAGAATCACTTTCATTGAAAGGGGTTGCCAAGCTTCCAAAAAACTACGAGTTTCCTGAATTCTCAGCAAACATTTTTTCACCCAATCTTGATGATACTTGCAGGTAAAGAGCAGTACAGCAGTCCCACTTGGCTCACCAAATTTCGTTCTTCTAGGTTAAACCGTTCCTTTGCAGTAACCGTTTTCTTGTTTAGGTTTCACTCTGTTTTCTCCTATATGGATACATGTAGTTGGAACTCTAAATCAAACACGGTTTGTGCTAGCTTTTTGAAACTTGGCAATATAATGTAGTTCCAAGTTCTATGGCTATGGTTTGTGTCCTATGGAAGTAGCCCCAAGCAGAGACTGACGAGAATCCCTTTCATTGAAAGGGGTTGCCAAGCTTCCAAAAAACTACGAGTTTCCTGAAATCTCAGCAAACATTTTTTCACCCATTCTTGATGATACGTGCAGGTAATGATCAGTACAGCAGTCCCACTTGGCTCACCAAATGTCGTTCTTCTAGGTTAAACCGTTCCTTTGCAGTAACCAATTTCATGTTTAGGTTTCACTCTGGTTTCTCCTATATAGATACATGTAGTTGGAACTCTAAATCAAACACGGTTTGTGCTAGCTTTTTGAAACTTGGCACAATAATGTAGTTCCAAGTTCTATGGCTATGGTTTGTGTCCTATAGAAGTAGCCCCAAGCAGAGACTGATGAGAATCTCTTTCATTGAAAGGGGTTGCCAAGCTTCCAAAAAACTACGAGTTTCCTGAATTCTCAGCAAACATTTTTTCACCCAATCTTGATGATACTTGCAGGTAATGATCAGTACAGCAGTCCCACTTGGCTCACCAAATTTCGTTCTTCTAGGTTAAACCGTTCCTTTGCAGTAACCGTTTTCATGTTTAGGTTTCACTCTGTTTTCTCCTATATGGATACATGTATTTGGAACTCTAAATCAAACACGGTTTGTGCTAGCTCTTTGAAACTTGGAAATATAATGTAGTTCTAAGTTCTATGGCTATGGTTTGTGTCCTATGGAAGTAGCCCCAAGCAGAGACTGACGAGAATCCCTTTCATTGAAAGGGTTTGCCAAGCTTCCAAACAACTACGAGTTTCCTGAAATCTCTGCAATCATTTATTCACCCAATCTTTATGATACTTCCATTTAATGATCAGTGCACCAATCCCACTAGGCTCACCAAATTTTGTTCTTCTAGGTTAAACCGTTCCTTTGCAGTAACCGTTTTCATGTTTAGGTTCCACTCTGTTTTCTCCTATATGGATACATGTTGTTGGAACTCTAAATCAAACACGGTTTGTGCTAGCTCTTTGAAACTTGGCACAATAATGTAGTTCCAGGTTCTATAGCGATGGTTTGTGTCCTATGTAAGTAGCCCCAAGCAGAGACTGACGAGAATAACTTTCATTGAAAGGGGTTGCCAAGCTTCCAAAAAACTACGAGTTTCCGAAAATCTCAGCAAACATTTTTTCACCCAATCTTGATGATACTTGCAGGTAATGATCAGTACACCAGTCTCACGTGGCTCACCAAATTTCTTTCTTCTAGGTTAAACCGTTCCTTTGCAGTAACCGTTTTCATGTTTAGGTTCCACTCTGTTTTCTCCTATATGGATACATGTTGTTGGAACTCTAAATCAAACACGGTTTGTGCTAGCTCTTTGAAACTTGGCACAATAATGTAGTTCCGAGTTCTATGGCTATGGTTTGTGTCCTATGGAAGTAGCCCCAAGCAGAGACTGACGAGAATCACTTTCATTGAAAGGGGTTGCCAAGCTTCCAAAAAACTACGAGTTTCCTGAAATCTCAGCAAACATTTTTTCACCCAATCTTTATGATACTTCCATTTAATGATCAGTGCACCAATCCCACTAGGCTCACCAAATTTCGTTCTTCTAGGTTAAACCATTCCTTTGCAGTAACCGTTTTCATGTTTAGGTTTCACTCTGTTTTTTCCTATATGGATACATGTAGTTGGAACTCTAAATCAAACACGGTTTGTGCTAGCTCTTTAAAACGTGGCAGAATAATGTAGTTCCAAGTTCTATGGCTATGGTTTGTGTCCTATGGAAGTAGCCCCAAGCAGAGACTGAAGAGAATCACTTTCATTGAAAGGGGTTGCCAAGCTTCCAAAAAACTACGAGTTTCCTGAATTCTCAGCAAACATTTTTTCACCCAATCTTGATGATACTTGCAGGTAAAGATCAGTACAGCAGTCCCACTTGGCTCACCAAATTTCGTTCTTCTAGGTTAAACCGTTCCTTTGCAGTAACCGTTTTCTTGTTTAGGTTTCACTCTGTTTTCTCCTATATGGATACATGTAGTTGGAACTCTAAATCAAACACGGTTTGTGCTAGCTTTTTGAAACTTGGCAATATAATGTAGTTCCAAGTTCTATGGCTATGGTTTGTGTCCTATGGAAGTAGCCCCAAGCAGAGACTGACGAGAATCCCTTTCATTGAAAGGGTTTGCCAAGCTTCCAAAAAACTACGAGTTTCCTGAAATCTCAGCAAACATTTTTTCACCCATTCTTGATGATACGTGCAGGTAATGATCAGTACAGCAGTCCCACTTGGCTCACCAAATTTCGTTCTTCTAGGTTAAACCGTTCCTTTGCAGTAACCAATTTCATGTTTAGGTTTCACTCTGGTTTCTCCTATATAGATACATGTAGTTGGAACTCTAAATCAAACACGGTTTGTGCTAGCTTTTTGAAACTTGGCACAATAATGTAGTTCCAAGTTCTATGGCTATGGTTTGTGTCCTATAGAAGTAGCCCCAAGCAGAGACTGACGAGAATCTCTTTCATTGAAAGGGGTTGCCAAGCTTCCAAAAAACTACGAGTTTCCTGAATTCTCAGCAAACATTTTTTCACCCAATCTTGATGATACTTGCAGGTAATGATCAGTACAGCAGTCCCACTTGGCTCACCAAATTTCGTTCTTCTAGGTTAAACCGTTCCTTTGCAGTAACCGTTTTCATGTTTAGGTTTCACTCTGTTTTCTCCTATATGGATACATGTATTTGGAACTCTAAATCAAACACGGTTTGTGCTAGCTCTTTGAAACTTGGAAATATAATGTAGTTCTAAGTTCTATGGCTATGGTTTGTGTCCTATGGAAGTAGCCCCAAGCAGAGACTGACGAGAATCCCTTTCATTGAAAGGGTTTGCCAAGCTTCCAAACAACTACGAGTTTCCTGAAATCTCTGCAATCATTTATTCACCCAATCTTTATGATACTTCCATTTAATGATCAGTGCACCAATCCCACTAGGCTCACCAAATTTTGTTCTTCTAGGTTAAACCGTTCCTTTGCAGTAACCGTTTTCATGTTTAGGTTCCACTCTGTTTTCCCCTATATGGATACATGTTGTTGGAACTCTAAATCAAACACGGTTTGTGCTAGCTCTTTGAAACTTGGCACAATAATGTAGTTCCAGGTTCTATAGCGATGGTTTGTGTCCTATGTAAGTAGCCCCAAGCAGAGACTGACGAGAATAACTTTCATTGAAAGGGGTTGCCAAGCTTCCAAAAAACTACGAGTTTCCGAAAATCTCAGGAAACATTTTTTCACCCAATCGTGATGATACTGGCAGGTAATGATCAGTACACCAATCCCACTGGGCTCACCAAATTTCGTTCTTCTAGGTTAAACCGTTCCTTTGCAGTAACCGTTTTCATGTTTAGGATTCACTCTGTTTTCTCCTATATGGATACATGTAGCTGGAACTCTAAATCAAACACTGTTTGTGCTAGCTCTTTGAAACTTGGCACAATAATGTAGTTCCAAGTTCTATGGCTATGGTTTCTGTCCTGTGGAAGTAGCCCCAAGCAGAGACTGACGAGAATCTCTTTCATTGAAAGGGGTTGCCAAGCTTCGAAAAAACTACGAGTTTCCTGAATTCTCAGCAAACATTTTTTCACCCAATCTTGATGATACTTGCAGGTAAAGATCAGTACAGCAGTCCCACTTGGCTCACCAAATTTCGTTCTTCTAGGTTAAACCGTTCCTTTGCAGTAACCGTTTTCATGTTTAGGTTTCACTCTGTTTTCTCCTATATGGATACATGTATTTGGAACTCTAAATCAAACACGGTTTGTGCTAGCTTTTTGAAACTTGGCACAATAATGTAGTTCCAAGTTCTATGGCTATGGTTTGTGTCCTATGGAAGTAGCCCCAAGCAGAGACTGACGAGAATCACTTTCATTGAAAGGGTTTGCCAGCTTCCAAAAAACTACGAGTTTCCTGAAATCTCAGCAAACATTTTCTCACCCAATCTTGATGATACTTGCAGGTAATGATCAGTACACCAGTCCCACTTGGCTCACCAAATTTCGTTCTTCTAGGTTAAACCGTTCCTTTGCAGTAACCGTTTTCATGTTTAGGTTCCACTCTGTTTTCTCCTATATGGATATATGTTTTTGGAACTCTAAATCAAACACGGTTTGTGCTAACTCTTTGAAACTTGGCACAATAATGTAGTTCCAGGTTCTATCGCGGTGGTTTGTGTCCTATGGAAGTAGCCCCAAGCAGAGACTGACGAGAATCACTTTCATTGAAAGGGGTTGCCAAGCTTCCAAAAAACTACGAGTTTCCTGAAATCTCAGCAAACATTTTTTCACCCAATCTTGATGATACTTGCAGGTAATGATCAGTACAGCAGTCCCACTTCGCTCAGCAAATTTCGTTCTTCTAGGTTAAACCGTTCCTTTGCAGTAACCGTTTTCATGTTTAGGATTCACTCTGTTTTCTCCTATATGGATACATGTAGTTGGAACTCTAAATCAAACACGGTTTGTGCTAGCTCTTTGAAACTTGGCACAATAATGTAGTTCCAAGTTCTATCGTGATGGTTTGTGTCCTATTGATGTAGCCCAAACAGAGACTGACGAGAATCACTTTCATTGAAAGGGGTTGCCAAGCTTCCAAAAAACTACGAGTTTCCTGAATACTCAGCAAACATTTTTTCACCCCATCTTGATGATACTTGCAGGTAATGATCAGTACAGCAGTCCCACTTGGCTCACCAAATTTCGTTCTACTAGGTTAAACCGTTCCTTTGCAGTAACCGATTTCATGTTTAGGTTTCACTCTGGTTTCTCCTATATGGATACATGTAGTTGGAACTCTAAATCAAACACGGTTTGTGCTAGCTTTTTGAAACTTGGCACAATAATGTAGTTCCAAGTTCTATGGCTATGGTTTGTGTCCTACGGAAGTAGCCCCAAGCAGAGACTGACGAGAATCCCTTTCATTGAAAGGGGTTGCCAAGCTTCCAAAAAACTACGAGTTTCCTGAAATCTCAGCAAACATTTTTTCACCCAATCTTGATGATACTTGCAGGTAATGATCAGTACACCAGTCACACTTGGCTCACCGAATTTCGATCTTCTAGTTTAAACCGTTCCTTTGCAGTAACCGTTTTCATGTTTAGGTTTCACTCTGGTTTCTCCTATTGGATACATGTAGTTGGAACTCTAAATCAAACACGGTTTGTGCTACCTTTTTGAAACTTGGCACAATAATGTAGTTCCAAGTTTTATGGCTATGGTTTGTGTCCTACAGAAGTAGCCCCAAGCAGAGACTGACGAGGATCCCTTTCATTGAAAGGGGTTGCCAAGCTTCCAAAAAACTACGAGTTCCCAGAAATCTCAGCAAACATTTTTTCACCCAATCTTGATGATACTTGAAGGTAATGATCAGTACACCAGTCACACTTGGCTCACCAAATTTCGATCTTCTAGTTTAAACCGTCCCTTTGCAGTAACCGTTTTCATGTTTAGGTTTCACTCTGTTTTCTCCTATATGGATACATGTATTTGGAACTCTAAATCAAACACGGTTTGGGCTAGCTGTTTGAAACTTGGCACAATAATGTAGTTCCAAGTTCTATGGCTATGGTTTGTGTCCTATGGAAGTAGCCCCAAGCAGAGACTGACGAGAATCACTTTCATTGAAAGGGGTTGCCATGCTTCCAAAAATCTACGAGTTTCCTGAAATCTCAGCAAACATTTTTTCACCCAATCTTTATGATACTTCCATTTAATGATCAGTGCACCAATCCCACTAGGCTCACCAAATTTCGTTCTTCTAGGTTAAACCATTCCTTTGCAGTAACCGTTTTCATGTTTAGGTTTCACTCTGTTTTTTCCTATATGGATACATGTAGTTGGAACTCTAAATCAAACACGGTTTGTGCTAGCTCTTTAAAACGTGGCACAATAATGTAGTTCCAAGTTCTATTTCTATGGTTTGTGTCCTATGGAAGTAGCCCCAAGCAGAGACTGACGAGAATCACTTTCATTGAAAGGGCTTGCAAGCTTCCAAAAAACTACGTGTTTCCTGAAATCTCAGCAAACATTTTTTCACCCAATCTTGATGATACGTGCAGGTAATGATCAGTACGCCAGTCCCACTTGGCTCACCAAATTTCGTTCTTCTAGGTTAAACCGTTCCTTTGCAGTAACCGTTTTCATGTTTAGGTTCCACTCTGTTTTCTCCTATATGGATACATGTTGTTGGAACTCTAAATCAAACACGGTTTGTGCTAACTATTTGAAACTTGGCATAATAATGTAGTTCCAGGTTCTATCGCGATGGTTTGTGTCCTATGGAAGTAGCCCCAAGCAGAGACTGACGAGAATCACTTTCATTGAAAGGGGTTGCCAAGCTTCCAAAAAACTACGAGTTTCCTGAAATCTCAGCAAACATTTTTTCACCCAATCTTGATGATACTTGCAGGTAATGATCAGTACAGCAGTCCCACTTCGCTCAGCAAATTTCGTTCTTCTAGGTTAAACCGTTCCTTTGCAGTAACCGTTTTCATGTTTAGGATTCACTCTGTTTTCTCCTATATGGATACATGTAGTTGGAACTCTAAACCAAACACGGTTTGTGCTAGCTCTTTGAAACTTGGCACAATAATGTAGTTCCAGGTTCTATCGTGATGGTTTGTGTCCTATTGATGTAGCCCAAACAGAGACTGACGAGAATCACTTTCATTGAAAGGGGTTGCCAAGCTTCCAAAAAACTACGAGTTTCCTGAATACTCAGCAAACATTTTTTCACCCCATCTTGATGATACTTGCAGGTAATGATCAGTACAGCAGTCCCACTTGGCTCACCAAATTTCGTTCTACTAGGTTAAACCGTTCCTTTGCAGTAACCGATTTCATGTTTAGGTTTCACTCTGGTTTCTCCTATATGGATACATGTAGTTGGAACTCTAAATCAAACACGGTTTGTGCTAGCTTTTTGAAACTTGGCACAATAATGTAGTTCCAAGTTCTATGGCTATGGTTTGTGTCCTACGGAAGTAGCCCCAAGCAGAGACTGACGAGAATCCCTTTCATTGAAAGGGGTTGCCAAGCTTCCAAAAAACTACGAGTTTCCTGAAATCTCAGCAAACATTTTTTCACCCAATCTTGATGATACTTGCAGGTAATGATCAGTACACCAGTCACACTTGGCTCACCGAATTTCGATCTTCTAGTTTAAACCGTTCCTTTGCAGTAACCGTTTTCATGTTTAGGATTCACTCTGGTTTCTCCTATTGGATACATGTAGTTGGAACTCTAAATCAAACACGGTTTGTGCTACCTTTTTGAAACTTGGCACAATAATGTAGTTCCAAGTTTTATGGCTATGGTTTGTGTCCTACAGAAGTAGCCCCAAGCAGAGACTGACGAGGATCCCTTTCATTGAAAGGGGTTGCCAAGCTTCCAAAAAACTACGTGTTTCCAGAAATCTCAACAAACATTTTTTCACCCAATCTTGATGATACTTGAAGGTAATGATCAGTACACCAGTCACACTTGGCTCACCAAATTTCGATCTTCTAGTTTAAACCGTCCCTTTGCAGTAACCGTTTTCATGTTTAGGTTTCACTCTGTTTTCTCCTATATGGATACATGTAGTTGGAACTCTAAATCAAACACGGTTTGGGCTAGCTGTTTGAAACTTGGCACAATAATGTAGTTCCAAGTTCTATGGCTATGGTTTGTGTCCTATGGAAGTAGCCCCAAGCAGAGCATGACGAGAATCACTTTCATTGAAAGGGGTTGCCATGCTTCCAAAAATCTACGAGTTTCCTGAAATCTCAGCAAACATTTTTTCACCCAATCTTTATGATACTTCCATTTAATGATCAGTGCACCAATCCCACTAGGCTCACCAAATTTCGTTCTTCTAGGTTAAACCATTCCTTTGCAGTAACCGTTTTCATGTTTAGGTTTCACTCTGTTTTTTCCTATATGGATACATGTAGTTGGAACTCTAAATCAAACACGGTTTGGGCTAGCTCTTTAAAACGTGGCACAATAATGTAGCTCCAAGTTCTATGGCTATGGTTTGTGTCCTATGGAAGTAGCCCCAAGCAGAGACTGACGAGAATCACTTTCATTGAAAGGGGTTGCAAGCTTCCAAAAAACTACGAGTTTCCTGAATTCTCAGCAAACATTTTTTCACCCAATCTTGATGATACTTGCAGGTAAAGATCAGTACAGCAGTCCCACCTATCTCACCAAATTTCGTTCTTCTAGGTTAAACCGTTCCTTGGCAGTAACCGTTTTCTTGTTTAGGTTTCACTCTGTTTTCTCCTATATGGATACATGTATTTGGAACTCTAAATCAAACACGGTTTGTGCTAGCTTTTTGAAACTTGGCAATATAATGTAGTTCCAAGTTCTATGGCTATGGTTTGTGTCCTATGGAAGTAGCCCCAAGCAGAGACTGACGAGAATCACTTTCATTGAAAGGGCTTGCAAGCTTCCAAAAAACTACGAGTTTCCTGAAATCTCAGCAAACATTTTTTCACCCAATCTTGATGATACGTGCAGGTAATGATCAGTACCCCAGTCCCACTTGGCTCACCAAATTTCGTTCTTCTAGGTTAAACCGTTCCTTTGCAGTAACCATTTTCATTTTTAGGTTCCACTCTGTTTTCTCCTATATGGATACATGTTGTTGGAACTCTAAATCAAACACGGTTTGTGCTAGCTCTTTGAAACTTGGCACAATAATGTAGTTCCAGGTTCTATCGCGATGGTTTGTGTCCTATGGAAGTAGCCCCAAGCAGAGACTGACGAGAATCACTTTCATTGAAAGGGGTTGCCAAGCTTCCAAAAAACTACGAGTTTCCTGAAATCTCAGCAAACATTTTTTCACCCAATCTTGATGATACTTCCAGGTAATGATCAGTACACCAGTCCCACTTGGCTGACCAAATTTCGTTCTTCTAGGTTAAACCGTTCCTTTGCAGTAACCGTTTTCATGTTTAGGTTTCACTCTGTTTTCTCCTATATGGATACATGTAGTTGGAACTCTAAATCAAACACGGTTTGTGCTAGCTCTTTGAAACTTGGCACAATAATGTAGTTCCAAGTTCTATGGCTATGTTTTCTGTCCTATGGAAGTAGCCCCAAGCAGAGACTGACGAGAATCACTTTCATTGAAAGGGGTTGCCAAGCTTCCAAAAAACTACGAGTTTCCTGAATACTCAGCAAACATTTTTTCTCCCCATCTTGATGATACTTGCAGGTAATGATCAGTACAGCAGTCCCACTTGGCTCACCAAATTTCGTTCTACTAGGTTAAACCGTTCCTTTGCAGTAACCGATTTCATGTTTAGGTTTCACTCTGGTTTCTCCTATATGGATACATGTAGTTGGAACTCTAAATCAAACACGGTTTGGGCTAGCTGTTTGAAACTTGGCACAATAATGTAGTTCCAAGTTCTATGGCTATGGTTTGTGTCCTATGGAAGTAGCCCCAAGCAGAGACTGACGAGAATCACTTTCATTGAAAGGGGTTGCCATGCTTCCAAAAATCTACGAGTTTCCTGAAATCTCAGCAAACATTTTTTCACCCAATCTTTATGATACTTCCATTTAATGATCAGTGCACCAATCCCACTAGGCTCACCAAATTTCGTTCTTCTAGGTTAAACCATTCCTTTGCAGTAACCGTTTTCATGTTTAGGTTTCACTCTGTTTTTTCCTATATGGATACATGTAGTTGGAACTCTAAATCAAACACGGTTTGTGCTAGCTCTTTAAAACGTGGCACAATAATGTAGTTCCAAGTTCTATGGCTATGGTTTGTGTCCTATGGAAGTAGCCCCAAGCAGAGACTGACGAGAATCACTTTCATTGAAAGGGGTTGCCAAGCTTCCAAAAAACTACGAGTTTCCTGAATTCTCAGCAAACATTTTTTCACCCAATCTTGATGATACTTGCAGGTAAAGATCAGTACAGCAGTCCCACCTATCTCACCAAATTTCGTTCTTCTAGGTTAAACCGTTCCTTTGCAGTAACCGTTTTCTTGTTTAGGTTTCACTCTGTTTTCTCCTATATGGATACATGTATTTGGAACTCTAAATCAAACACGGTTTGTGCTAGCTTTTTGAAACTTGGCAATATAATGTAGTTCCAAGTTCTATGGCTATGGTTTGTGTCCTATGGAAGTAGCCCCAAGCAGAGACTGACGAGAATCACTTTCATTGAAAGGGCTTGCAAGCTTCCAAAAAACTACGAGTTTCCTGAAATCTCAGCAAACATTTTTTCACCCAATCTTGATGATACGTGCAGGTAATGATCAGTACCCCAGTCCCACTTGGCTCACCAAATTTCGTTCTTCTAGGTTAAACCGTTCCTTTGCAGTAACCATTTTCATTTTTAGGTTCCACTCTGTTTTCTCCTATATGGATACATGTTGTTGGAACTCTAAATCAAACACGGTTTGTGCTAGCTCTTTGAAACTTGGCACAATAATGTAGTTCCAGGTTCTATCGCGATGGTTTGTGTCCTATGGAAGTAGCCCCAAGCAGAGACTGACGAGAATCACTTTCATTGAAAGGGGTTGCCAAGCTTCCAAAAAACTACGAGTTTCCTGAAATCTCAGCAAACATTTTTTCACCCAATCTTGATGATACTTCCAGGTAATGATCAGTACACCAGTCCCACTTGGCTGACCAAATTTCGTTCTTCTAGGTTAAACCGTTCCTTTGCAGTAACCGTTTTCATGTTTAGGTTTCACTCTGTTTTCTCCTATATGGATACATGTAGTTGGAACTCTAAATCAAACACGGTTTGTGCTAGCTCTTTGAAACTTGGCACAATAATGTAGTTCCAAGTTCTATGGCTATGTTTTCTGTCCTATGGAAGTAGCCCCAAGCAGAGACTGACGAGAATCACTTTCATTGAAAGGGGTTGCCAAGCTTCCAAAAAACTACGAGTTTCCTGAATACTCAGCAAACATTTTTTCTCCCCATCTTGATGATACTTGCAGGTAATGATCAGTACAGCAGTCCCACTTGGCTCACCAAATTTCGTTCTACTAGGTTAAACCGTTCCTTTGCAGTAACCGATTTCATGTTTAGGTTTCACTCTGGTTTCTCCTATATGGATACATGTAGTTGGAACTCTAAATCAAACACGGTTTGTGCTAGATTTTTGAAACTTGGCACAATAATGTAGTTCCAAGATCTATGGCTATGGTTTGTGTCCTACGGAAGTAGCCCCAAGCAGAGACTGACGAGAATCCCTTTCATTGAAAGGGGTTGCCAAGCTTCCAAAAAACTACGAGTTTCCTGAAATCTCAGCAAACATTTTTTCACCCAATCTTGATGATACTTGCAGGTAATGATCAGTACACCAGTCTCACGTGGCTCACCAAATTTCTTTCTTCTAGGTTAAACCGTTCCTTTGCAGTAACCGTTTTCATGTTTAGGTTCCACTCTGTTTTCTCCTATATGGATACATGTTGTTGGAACTCTAAATCAAACACGGTTTGTGCTAGCTTTTGAAACTTGGCAATATAATGTAGTTCCAAGTTCTATGGCTATGGTTTGTGTCCTATGGAAGTAGCCCCAAGCAGAGACTGACGAGAATCACTTTCATTGAAAGGGCTTGCAAGCTTCCAAAAAACTACGAGTTTCCTGAAATCTCAGCAAACATTTTTTCACCCAATCTTGATGATACGTGCAGGTAATGATCAGTACCCCAGTCCCACTTGGCTCACCAAATTTCGTTCTTCTAGGTTAAACCGTTCCTTTGCAGTAACCATTTTCATTTTTAGGTTCCACTCTGTTTTCTCCTATATGGATACATGTTGTTGGAACTCTAAATCAAACACGGTTTGTGCTAGCTCTTTGAAACTTGGCACAATAATGTAGTTCCAGGTTCTATCGCGATGGTTTGTGTCCTATGGAAGTAGCCCCAAGCAGAGACTGACGAGAATCACTTTCATTGAAAGGGTTGCCAAGCTTCCAAAAAACTACGAGTTTCCTGAAATCTCAGCAAACATTTTTTCACCCAATCTTGATGATACTTCCAGGTAATGATCAGTACACCAGTCCCACTTGGCTGACCAAATTTCGTTCTTCTAGGTTAAACTGTTCCTTTGCAGTAACCGTTTTCATGTTTAGGTTTCACTCTATTTTCTCCTATATGGGTACATGTAGTTGGAACTCTAAATCAAACACGGTTTGTGCTAGCTCTTTGAAACTTGGCACAATAATGTAGTTCCAAGTTCTATGGCTATGTTTTCTGTCCTATGGAAGTAGCCCCAAGCAGAGACTGACGAGAATCACTTTCATTGAAAGGGGTTGCCAAGCTTCCAAAAAACTACGAGTTTCCTGAATACTCAGCAAACATTTTTTCTCCCCATGTTGATGATACTTGCAGGTAATGATCAGTACAGCAGTCCCACTTGGCTCACCAAATTTCGTTCTACTAGGTTAAACCGTTCCTTTGCAGTAACCGATTTCATGTTTAGGTTTCACTCTGGTTTCTCCTATATGGATACATGT